>NW_027894028.1:0-1565 GCF_054177405.1 Leptonychotes weddellii | reverse complement strand
CTAGCTGGATATAGGATTCCTGGCTGCATATTTTTCTCATTTAGTGCTCTGAATATATCATGCCTGTCCTTTCTGGCCTGCCAGGTCTCTGTGGATAGGTCTGTTGCCAATCTAATTTTTCTACCATTGTAGGTTACAGATCTCTTCTCCTGAGCTGCTCTCAGGATTTTCTCTTCGTCTCTGAGACTCGTTAAGTTTTACTATTAGATGTCGGGGTGTTGACCTATTTGTATTGATTTTGAGGATGGTTCTCTGTGCCTCCTGCATTTTGATGCCTGTTTCCTGCCCCAAATTAGGGAAGTTCTCTGCTATAATTTGCTCCAATATACCTTCTGCTCCTCTCTCTCTTTCTTCTTCTTCTGGGATCTCAATTATTCTAATATTATTTTGTCTTATGGTATCACTTATCTCTCGAATTCTGCCCTTGCAATCCTGTATTTGTTTGTCTCTATTTTTCTCAGCTACTTTATTCTGCATCATTTGATCTTCTATATCATTAATGCTCTCTTCTGCCTTATTTATCCCAGCATTTAGAGCCTCCATTTTTGATTGCACCTCATTAATAGCCTTTTTGATTTCAACTTGATTAGATTTTAGTTATTTCTCCAGAAAGGGTTTCTGCAGTATCTTCCATGCTTTTTTGAAGCCCAGCTAGTGTCTTTATAATCATCATTCTGAACTCTAGTTCCAGCATCTTACTAATGTCCATATCGATTAGGTCCCTGGCAGTCGGTACAGCCTCTTGTTCTTTTTTTTGAGGTGATTTTTTCCATCTTGTCATTTTGTCCAGAGGAGAATAGATGAATGAGAGATCAAAATGCTAACAGGGTAAAAACGACCCCAGAAAAATATACACTAAACAAATCTGAAGAGACCCAAAACCAGGGGAATAGGAAAAGAAAGAAAGAAAAAGAAAAAAAGGATATAATCAAATATGATCAGGCTGGTGAATAGGTCAGTGCCACACACTAGATTTTGGGCGTATTTTGGTCTGTTAGAAGAAACTATTTCCCACAATTTTAAAGAAAGAAAAAAATCTCCTCGGATTCACTTCTTTGTACGTCCTACCTTCCAGAAAGTGGTCGCTTTTGTGTTCAGAGAGTTGCTGCTCTTCTTTTCTTCAATCTCCTGTTGAGTTCGTAGATGTTCATAATGGTTTGATACTTATCTAGCTGAATTCCTGGGACCAGATGAAATTTAGGTCTCCTACTCCTCCACCATCTTGATCCTCCTCTCGTTAATAGTTTTTCTGATTTAAAGTCCATTGTGGTGTTTTCTATTCCCCTGCCTGATCACATCCTCTCCCTTTTTTTTTTCTTTTTCTTTTTTCTTTTTTTAAATCCTCTTCTTTCTTTTTTCAAACAACTTCTTATCAATTCCTTTTATAAAATTTTTTATAATTTCCATTTTGTACATATATAAGTTTTTCTTTCTTTAAAATTTTGGGAGGCACTTTCTTCTAAAAGACAAAAATACACCCCAAATCTAGTGTGTGGCACTGATCTATATACCATATAGATCATATTTGATCACATTCTGGTTTTTTTGTTGTTGTTGTTGTTTTG
>NW_027894027.1:0-240 GCF_054177405.1 Leptonychotes weddellii | reverse complement strand
GAAGTCTGGATTGCAGACCAGCTTTCCAGTGCCCCGCCTGAGGGCCAGGGCTGCTGGCACTCTGCTGGTACCTCCCTCCTCACCACTGACCAGCCTCTCTCCTAACGGCCCCCCCAACCCCCCGCCGCCGGCTCTGCCGCTCCCTGCCCCCCATCTCTGTCCCCTCCCCCATCTCTGTCCCCTCCCCCATCTCGGCCCCTCCCATCTCTGCCCCCTCCCATCTCTGTCCCTCCCCCATCT
>NW_027894026.1:0-240 GCF_054177405.1 Leptonychotes weddellii | reverse complement strand
GGTTGGCTCCTGGACTTCCCACAGCCCACTCACACAGACCGTCTCAGTTGGTGGAGGTCTCCTGATGGTAAACCTTCTGTCCTTCCCGGAGGGGGACCCTGAGATGAACATTCGTGTCCAAATGCTTTATTAAGTTGGTGCTCCCAGGAAACACCTGTAAGCGAATTGGGGGAGGACAGGGAAGGGAAAGAAGCCAAGCCAACTCTCGACTTTAGGTGAGGCTCCAGCATCAGCCTGACT
>NW_027894025.1:0-240 GCF_054177405.1 Leptonychotes weddellii | reverse complement strand
GGTCAGAATAATATTCAGTATTGCAGTCCATAAATATGGCATATCTCTTCCTTTACTAACTCTTCAGTTTCTCTCAAAAATATTTTGTGATTTTCATTGTATAGGTATTGTACTTATTTTGTTAAACTTAACTCTATTTCATGTTTTTGATACTCCTTTAAATAATATAAAAATACTTTTATGTATCCAATAATTTATTACAGGGATAAAAGACCACAATTGATTTATATATATTGACTT
>NW_027894024.1:0-240 GCF_054177405.1 Leptonychotes weddellii | reverse complement strand
GGTAAAGGTGCTTTTATAAAGCTGCAACTATTCTTGAGGCGATATGAGAGGTACCCAGGCTTTGGCAAGGAGTGGTAAATCTGGCAAGGAAGTTCAATTTCCGTAACATTGTTTCCAGCCCAGGAAATGTCTCAGGTAGCTTGGTATGGGTAAGCTGCTGCCAGTTTTTCAGGCATGGGCTTGCTTCTCTCGGATGACACCATTTGACTGAATTCTTTACTCTGCTTGCCCCACAGAAGC
>NW_027894023.1:0-240 GCF_054177405.1 Leptonychotes weddellii | reverse complement strand
TCGCTGTGTCTCTCTCTGTCAAATAAATAAATAAAATCTTTAAAAAAAAAAAAACATGAATTCTATGTGCAGTATTCCCCCAGCTCTGGAGTTCTGCCATTCTCATTGATCAGTAAACTTGGTCTTGGCTGGTTGTTCTCGCTGACCATCTGGGGGAGGGGCCTGTTGCCATGGTTCCCAAGGGTCTTTGCCAGACCCAAGACCTCTACAAGACCACTCCTCGAATTGCCCCACCCTTGA
>NW_027894022.1:0-240 GCF_054177405.1 Leptonychotes weddellii | reverse complement strand
CTGTCACCAATGAGCTGTGTAACCTTGGACATATCACACCTTCCCTGGGCTTTAATGTCTTCATCTGTACAACAAAGAGATTGATTGCATCATTTTCTAGATACTTTCCATTACTTGGGGTTGTTGGTGTGGGAAGTGTATCGAGCTCAGTATTTGGTCTTTCACCATCACACTAGAGATTATTTTTAAGGGAGTATACCTGTCTCCTAGGACAGTAATTTTAGACTGTGATGGATATTG
>NW_027894021.1:0-240 GCF_054177405.1 Leptonychotes weddellii | reverse complement strand
TGCTTAGCCTCCCCCCACCTCCCAGGTCTCCGGAGGGTTACAGAGCTGATGGCTTCCTGCAGTCTGTGGGTCACTGGGGCTGAGCGCCCAGGCTCAGCAGGTCCTGGACTGGCCTGCCTGGGGCTCCGTGGGGGCCAGACACGCTTCCACACGCCCCCCACCCATGCAGAGGTGCACCTGTCCCAGGCACGTGGCCGGCCCACGCTGACCCCTGAGCCAGGACAGGCTCTTGTCCTCAGC
>NW_027894020.1:0-240 GCF_054177405.1 Leptonychotes weddellii | reverse complement strand
GTCACGATGGACTCCTTCTCTCCCTCAATCTCAGTTTTCCGTCTGTTACCACCTCTTGCTAAGTGTCTCCCCACTATCTCTCCTGTCCGCATCCCCATCTCATCCCCACTGGTTATTTCCCCTGATTTCGGCCCAAACTACAGTGTCTGCTTCTCATCGACCCACCTTTGGGGTTACCCCTTCTCGGAGTGGTCAGTGTCGCCTTCCAACACCCAAGTCTGACCATGTCTCCTGCTGTTT
>NW_027894019.1:0-240 GCF_054177405.1 Leptonychotes weddellii | reverse complement strand
TAGTGGATACCTGTTGTTGAGACGTGTGTGATAAGAACTCCGGCTGTAGGGCGTGGAGGACCATGAAAAGTGGCTTTGCTTCTTCAAGCCTCGGTTTCATTGTCTGTTAAATGGGGATAATTTCATCTATCCACGATAAGACGGTGGAACGGAGGGAGACAAATAGCTGGTACATAATACAGGTACTTAGAACATGTCAGTTTTCGTTCTTCTCTCCCCAGGTTGGCTTCACTGAAGGAG
>NW_027894018.1:0-240 GCF_054177405.1 Leptonychotes weddellii | reverse complement strand
CATCATGCACTGGCCTTTGAAGCTTCAGCTAGAAATGGCAAATGTCACTTTCTTTCACATTTTATTGGCCAAGGCAAGTCATGTGGCCACACATAATTTCAGAGAGAGTGAGAAAGTACAATCCTCCATATGCTCAAAAGGGGATAGCTGGACATATTTGGTGAACAGCACTGTTAGAGGTTGAATTACTCCCCCCCCCCTTCATATGTTGAAGTCTTAACCCCCAATATCTCAGAATGT
>NW_027894017.1:0-1565 GCF_054177405.1 Leptonychotes weddellii | reverse complement strand
AATCCATGAGCATGGAACGTTTTTCCAGTTCTTTGTGTCTTCCTCAATTTCTTTCATGAGTATTTTATAGTTTTCTGAGTACAGATTCATTGCCTCTTTGGTTAAATTTATTCCTAGGTATCTTATGGTTTTGGGTGCAATTGTAAATGGGATGGACTCCTTAATTTCTCTTTCTTCTGTCTTGTTGTTGGTGTATAGGAATGCCACTGATTTCTGTGCATTGATTTTATAGCCTGCCACTTTACTGAATTCCTTTATGAGTTCTAGCAGTTTTGGGGTGGAGTGTTTTGGGTTTTCCACATAAAGTATCATATCATCTGCAAAGAGTGAGAGTTTGACGTCTTCTTTGCCGATTCAGATGCCTTTTATTTCTTTTTGTTGTCTGATTGCTGTGGCTAGGGCTTCTAATACTATGTTGAATAGCAGTGGTGATAGTGGACATCCTTGCCGTGTTCCTGACCTCAGGAGGAAGCTCTCAGTTTTTCCCCATTGAGAATGATATTCTCTGTGGGTTTTTCATAGATGGTTTTTATGATATTGAGGTATGGACCCTCTATCTCTATACTCTAAAGAGTTTTAATCAAGAAAGGATGCTGTACTTTGTCATATGCCTCTTCTGCATCTATTGAAAGGATCATATGGTTCTTGTTCTTTCTTTTGTTAGTGGGTTAAATCCCACTTGGTTGGAGTGAATAATCCTTTTAATGTACTGTTGGATATATTGACTAGTATTTTGGTGAGAATTTTTGCATCCATGTTCATCAGGGATATTGGTCTGTAATTCTCCTTTTTGATGGGGTCTTTGTCTGGTTTTGGGATCAAGGTAATGGTGGCCTCATAAAATGTGTTTGGAAGTTTCCCTTCCATTTCTATTTTTTTGGAACAGTTTCAGAAGAATAGGTATTCATTCTTCTTGAAATGTTTGGTAGAATTCCCCTGGGAAGCCATCTGGCCCTGGGCTCTTGTTTGTTGGGAGATTTCTGATGACTGCTTCAATTTCCTTAGTGGTTATAGGTCTGTTCAGGTTTTCTATTTCTTCCTGGTTCAGTTTTGGTAGTTGATACATCTCTAGGAATGCATCCATTTCTTCCAGGTTATCTAATTTGCTGGCATAGAGTTGCTCATAATATGTTCTTATAATTGTTTGTATTTCTTTGGTGTTGGTTGTGATGTATCCACTTTCATTCATGATTTTATTTATTTGGGTCATTTCTCTTTTCTTTTTGATAAGTCTGGCCAGGAGTTTCTCAATCTTGTTAATTCTTTCAAAGAACCACTCCTAGTTTCATTGATCTGTTCTATTGTTCTTTTGGTTTCTATTTCATTGATTTCTGCAGATCTTTATTATTTCTCTTCTCCTGCTGGGTTTAGGCTTTATTTGCTGTTCTTTCTCCAGCTCCTTTAGGTGTAGGGTTAGGTTGTGTGTTTGAGACTTTTCTTCTTTCTTGAGAAAGGCTTGTATTGCTATATCCTTTCCTCTTAGGACTACCTTGGCTGCATCCCAAAGATTTTGAACAGTTGTGTTTTCATTTTCATTTGTTTCTATTATTTTTTTTAATTCTTCT
>NW_027894016.1:0-240 GCF_054177405.1 Leptonychotes weddellii | reverse complement strand
TGTTGCCCTTTCCTGTCTGCCCGGCTATGTGTCAGCCCCCTGCCTCCCCGATTTTGTCTTTAACACCCTCGCTGGTCCCTATAAACAGGTGGAACCTTTTTACTATCAAGAGCCACCACCCCCATGGACGCAATCAAGGACCACACATAAGCAATCACATTCAGCTGACTTTATTGCTTAGCTGGTTTTGGAGAAAAGATTTTCAACTTGCTCCATTTTAAAATTATGAATAGGGAATGG
>NW_027894015.1:0-240 GCF_054177405.1 Leptonychotes weddellii | reverse complement strand
TGTCCTACCTTGTGTCAGTTCTGCCCAAATTTCCATCTCCGATCTAATATTACCTCTTTGAAGCGGAGGAAGATCCCCCACCCCTGTCCACCTGGCTATTTACCTTCAGGGTTCTCCGGGGAAGGGTCTCTCCCAGCTCTGACCCCACGTAGTAGCACATATGAGGTGTTCTCTCTCATACAACCCGTATAGTGGACACAGGGTCTAGATGGATGATGGGCAATTGCTTACATGTGTCCC
>NW_027894014.1:0-240 GCF_054177405.1 Leptonychotes weddellii | reverse complement strand
GGCCAATGGGCTGATCAATACTCTGTCAGCTGAAGCTTCCTGGCAGGGGACCGATTCCCAGAACTGGGCTCTCAAGACGGGACTGTGACAGGCAGGGACACGGGAGACCTGGCTTCCTGGATGCCCTGGCCGGTGGGTGGTCTCAGGTCTCCAGTAGTGGCTCTGACAAGGGCCTCCTCAGTCCCAGTGGGAGGATCTCGGGATCTGCCCGCAAGTGAGGGCAGGACCACGGGGCGCGTG
>NW_027894013.1:0-240 GCF_054177405.1 Leptonychotes weddellii | reverse complement strand
TCGCCAGTCACTTATGATGAAGGAAAGGCAGGCAGATGGATAGACAACCTCTTCCAGTATTTAAAATTAGATACATTATCTCACTGAGTCCTTTCCAAACCATACCAGTCAGAAACTGTTTCCATAGGAGATGAGAAATTTGAACAACAGAGGGGTTAAGTTATTGCCCTGGTCATAGGGCTAGTAAGTAGTGGAACCACAACTTGAACCCAAGTCTTTTGACTCCAGACGATTGCTTGG
>NW_027894012.1:0-240 GCF_054177405.1 Leptonychotes weddellii | reverse complement strand
TTCATGTGACAGGCACTGTTCTAGGTAATTGTGCACATCATTGAACAGAACAGACAAGATCCTGGTCTTCGTGGAGCTCATATTCTAGCAGAGGTGGACAGAAAACAAGAGATATATGACTAAGTTTTATAGTGTGTTGGAAAATGATAAATGCACTTTACAAAGAAAAGTAGAACAGGGCTTAAGGAGTGCCAGGGCTAGGATGGGGCAGGTGGCAGGGGGATGGGCTGGGCTTCACTG
>NW_027894011.1:0-240 GCF_054177405.1 Leptonychotes weddellii | reverse complement strand
TTTATTCCTCTTCTGTGTCTCTTAACCTAGTATTTTCCCATCTCTTTAAATTTGTGTTTTGGATTGCTTCTTTGCCTATGTCTTTGATGTCCTCAGTTTTCTCTTTATCTGACGTCTGATCCATAGGTTGAGTTTTTAATGTCAGGAGTTTAATATATATATTATATATATAGTAGCTTAATATATTTATGTATATATAAATTTTTAAAATTTTTTTATGAAATTTTTTTTCTAATTTCC
>NW_027894010.1:0-240 GCF_054177405.1 Leptonychotes weddellii | reverse complement strand
GGCCAATGGGCTGATCAATACTCTGTCAGCTGAAGCTTCCTGGCAGGGGACCGATTCCCAGAACTGGGCTCTCAAGACGGGACTGTGACAGGCAGGGACACGGGAGACCTGGCTTCCTGGATGCCCTGGCCGGTGGGTGGTCGCAGGTCTCCAGTAGTGGCTCTGACAAGGGCCTCCTCAGTCCCAGTGGGAGGATCTCGGGATCTGCCCGCAAGTGAGGGCAGGACCACGGGGCGCGTG
>NW_027894009.1:0-240 GCF_054177405.1 Leptonychotes weddellii | reverse complement strand
TAAAAACTAACTTGAAAAGATATATGCACCCTTACAATTATTGCAGCCTTACTTATAATAGCCAAGATATAGAAGCAACATGAGTGACCATTTATAGATGAATAGATAAAGAAAATATGGTGTATGTATACACACAATGGAATATTACTCAGCCATAAAAAGAACAAAACCTTGTCATTGGTGAAAACGTGGATAGATCTAGAGGGAGTAATGCTAAGTGAAATAAGTCAGGCAGGAAAG
>NW_027894008.1:0-240 GCF_054177405.1 Leptonychotes weddellii | reverse complement strand
TGGATCAAATAATTTCTTCTTCTCTCCTTTCTTTTTCCTCCCCTGATTCTTCTGCTCTTCCTCTTTCTTCTTCTTCCCGTTCCTCTTCCTGCTACATATTTCATACATTGTTAAAGTTAAAGAATGACACATTTTATGCCTTCCTATTTTTGTAGTAATCCTATGAAGATATAAAATATAAGCCCATCAAAAAAAAATAAGAGCCCATCAAAATTTATAATTTATTTCCTATTTTTGGTA
>NW_027894007.1:0-240 GCF_054177405.1 Leptonychotes weddellii | reverse complement strand
TTTCAAAGCAGGAGGAAGAAAAGGAAAAAATGTTTTATCATTGTGTTAGGATAGGAAATGAATTATGAGGTAATATAGATAAGTAGATAGTAGTCTCTCATCAAAAAAAGTATCTTTTTGCAATCTTGTAATATACTTTTTATAAGGACATGAAATCTTAAATAAAGTTTTTGTGAAGAATTTCCAAAAAAAAAAAAAAGAGTGGAGTGTAAATTTTAAAGTGAAGTGAGACATAGAGAC
>NW_027894006.1:0-1565 GCF_054177405.1 Leptonychotes weddellii | reverse complement strand
GGCGCCCAATGCTCTTTCATTGGAGACAAACTTACTGTCTTCAGTCAAGGACAACAGCCCCACTTGGTTTAATGGAAAAGAGAGTAAACCCTAGCTGCTCTTTTTCAGGTAATAATAATAATAATAATACCTAACATGTATTGGACTCTCGTGTCATCGTTGTGCTAAGCGTAGTAAATGAATTGAGTCAGTGTGTGCCTAAAGGCGGGAGAGAGACCATTAATTCAATTTTTCTGGACAAACAGAGATCAACAATTTTGTGCTAAGGGGCATAGGACGAGTCCAAAAGGTAACCAAGTTATTTTAATGGTCGACATCTCTTCATGATCATAACCATGGCAGTAAGTGGTTGTTTGGACAAATTTTAAGAGCTCAAATCCTGGCTCTACCATTTACTAACCCTGTGACCTTGGACAAGATACTTGACCTCTGTCTGCGTCAGTATCTTCACTGGTAAAGTGGCCACTGATAATATGGTAGGACCTACTTCAGTGTCTTGTCAAGGGATTAAATGAGTTGTATATGTAAGAAACTAAGAACAGCACCAGCATATAGCAAGTTCTCAATAAATTCAAGTTATTTGTTTCATGTTTCCACAAAATGCTTCCACAGACATTATTACCTCCTGACTAGCCTCCAGATCCTTTGACTCTCAGCCCAGGCATTTGGAAGAAATTCAGACTATTGGGTAAGGTCCAGCATCCTTTATTGAACACACCCCCGGAGGTTACTCTACTAGGTATGGTTTTCTCAGCCCAGTCCTGTCTTTTTGCTCCGTGCTCTGGAAAAGCACTCTGCAAAAGGCTCCAGGAAGCTTCCTCCGCTCTGGCAGAAGCTCTCACCCAGGAAGCATGAAACTTCCCTCATCCCTTACACAAGCAGAAGGCAGAATTATGCACATTGTTGCTTAAGCCCTGGTAGTCCTTATCTCCCCACTTCTACCACCACTGGACATTCTTTAGAAAAGCAATTCTAGCCCCAGAGAATTAAGCTGTGTCATTTCCCCTGGTAAAACCTTTAGATGTCTTAGAAAGCAGCATCAAAAAACTGTTCATGGGCTCTGGTCACCATTCCTCCCCCACGCACTAGGCAGGGAAAGGAGTTGACATTTTTGGAGAACCCCATATGTGTGAGGCTAGGTTACTATGATGCACACAGGTAAGGGCATGGAGCTGTAGAGGCAGAAGCAACGTATCCGGGCACCACAGTCGATAAAAGCTTTCATTATACACTTAGCAGCTCTATGATCTTCCTCAACCTTTCTGAGCTGAGTTTTGTCATCGGCAAACTGGGATAATAACTGTACACACCCCATAAGGGTCGTAAACAATGAGTCAATTCATTTACTATGCTTAGCACAATGATGGACACGAGAGTCCAATACATGTTAGGTATTATTATTATTATTATTACCTGAAAAAGAGCAGCTAGGGTTTACTCTCTTTTCCATTAAACCAAGTGGGGCTGTTGTCCTTGACTGAAGACAGTAAGTTTGTCTCCAATGAAAGAGCATTGGGCGCCTGGGTGGCTCAGTCGGTTAAGCGTCTGCCTTTGGCTCAGGTCAT
>NW_027894005.1:0-240 GCF_054177405.1 Leptonychotes weddellii | reverse complement strand
GGACTTATAGTCAGGACCACATGCCCCTGCATGAAATGTGGTTAGGGACACTTAGTGTCCACTTGACAATTATCATTCTTACCTTTTCTTCCTCCTGGTAGTGGCTCACGATGACCAGAGAGGTTGGATGAGTCCCCTCTGAGAGCTCTGTGTGCTGTGCCTAAGGAGGACCGAATGGCTATGCACACACATATTCCTTCATGTTCTCCTAAGTCTGAGGGTCCGGTTTCCTTGTGTTCC
>NW_027894004.1:0-240 GCF_054177405.1 Leptonychotes weddellii | reverse complement strand
TGCAAAACAACCCAAGATTTACTCTGTGTTGCTTTGTTCATTACCTTTTGAATTCCCCAGAAGAGTTGTTTTCAAAGCAAACATTCCAAAATGAATGTGGCTCTTCAATGGAATGTCTCCATTGTGCTTGAAGTATTTCTTCTCTGGTTGTAACTTTAAATTACAGGGTCATTTGAGCAACCCTCCACCCCCACCCCCAGTATCTTTACAAGAGCAGTGACTTTGTCCTCAGGTAGAGGA
>NW_027894003.1:0-240 GCF_054177405.1 Leptonychotes weddellii | reverse complement strand
TAGGCTTCGATGAGAACCAAATCCTCTGGTTCTATTCATCTGATGATTAGAATTTTCCTAGCCTAGCTGTGGCTCCACACATTTTAAAGGTTATTTCTTCCCCACGATCCAGATCCTTTCCTGCCCATCACTGGAGAACGTGTTCATATCTTGGTGTGACCCTTGCCTTGCATGTTTGTGCAGCACCCATGTGATAGGTATGTTCTAGAAGCCATCCCGACATGGAATGGGTGACTCTTC
>NW_027894002.1:0-240 GCF_054177405.1 Leptonychotes weddellii | reverse complement strand
TTTTTTTTAAAGATTTTATTTATTTATTTGACAGAGAGAGACACAGCAAAAGAGCACAAGCAGGGGGAGTGGGAGAGGGAGAAGCAGGCTTCCCGCGGAGTAGGGAGCCCTATGCGGGGCTCGATCCCAGGACCCTGGGATCATGACCTGAGCCGAAGGCAGACACTTAACCGACTGAGCCACCCAGGTACCCCGGTGAAAATGTTCTAAAACTGAATTGTGGTGATGGTTGCACAAGCA
>NW_027894001.1:0-240 GCF_054177405.1 Leptonychotes weddellii | reverse complement strand
GTGGTGGGAGTGTGAACTCTAAAGAACATTCCTTACCCGCTCAGGGTGAAAGTCATCATACAAGCCAAGGACCTAAGAAAGTTTTCCAGGAGAAAAAGAATTAGCAGCTAGACATCACCGTGCATCATATCTAGTCCTTCACAACCTAATCTTAGACACAGATGGGAGTCTTGGGCTCATGTCCAAGCTTGGTGTTGGACCTTACACCAAGCTTTAAAAAAAAATCTGGGCCTCAGCTAC
>NW_027894000.1:0-240 GCF_054177405.1 Leptonychotes weddellii | reverse complement strand
CAGAGGATGCACCAGGCAAGGAAGCAGGAACCCTGTGTCCTGGGCCTGGCTTTGCCCAATCTGCATCCTTGGGCACCGACCAACAGCTCTCTGTGACTTGGATTTCTGTTTTGATGAATGAAGTTGAGATATGGTTAATTCATGTGTCAACTTGGCTGAGCCATGGTGCCCAGATATTTGGTCAAACATTATTCTGGATATTTCTGTGAGGGTGTCTTTGCATGAGATTAACATTTAAAT
>NW_027893999.1:0-240 GCF_054177405.1 Leptonychotes weddellii | reverse complement strand
CATCATGCACTGGCCTTTGAAGCTTCAGCTAGAAATGGCATATGTCACTTTCTTTCACATTTTATTGGCCAAGGCAAGTCATGTGGCCACACATAATTTCAGAGAGAGTGAGAAAGTACAATCCTCCATATGCTCAAAAGGGGATAGCTGGACATATTTGGTGAACAGCACTGTTAGAGGTTGAATTACTCCCCCCCCCATTCATATGTTGAAGTCTTAACCCCCAATATCTCAGAATGT
>NW_027893998.1:0-240 GCF_054177405.1 Leptonychotes weddellii | reverse complement strand
TTCTCCTATAAA
Source organism: Leptonychotes weddellii (assembly GCF_054177405.1). Classification (NCBI taxonomy): domain Eukaryota; kingdom Metazoa; phylum Chordata; class Mammalia; order Carnivora; family Phocidae; genus Leptonychotes; species Leptonychotes weddellii. The sequence continues at coordinate 228 of NW_027893998.1, read as the reverse complement.
AATGAACTTCTGGCATACTTGTGTAAGGATATATGGTGCTTTACTGGTTAGAATTTAAAATGGTAATTAGAGTAAATGGATATTTTTTTTTTAAAGTAGAATTTGGGGGTTGTTCCTGGGTGGCACAGTCAGTTAAACATCCGACTCTTGATTTAGGCTCAGGTCATGATCTCAGGGTCATGAGATCGGGCCCTGTGTGTGGCTCCGAACTCGGCGCAAAGTCTGCTT
>NW_027893997.1:0-240 GCF_054177405.1 Leptonychotes weddellii | reverse complement strand
TGTATTTTATTTTAATGTTATGGATTTATTGTGGCAATGATCATAGTAAAAAATAAAACATAAGGTATTATATGTAGATATATAATAATAACTTTAGAATCATGTATTTTCTCCCCATATTGCTTGAGAATCACATTTTTCTTTTGTTTCCATGTCTTTCTCAAAATAAATACTAGAATACCAGAATATTTTCTAGTATCCGATACATAGAGTCAGATAAAAATAAATGACTTTTTATTT
>NW_027893996.1:0-240 GCF_054177405.1 Leptonychotes weddellii | reverse complement strand
GGATCGAGCTCCACACTCAGCGGGGAGTCTTGGGATTCTCTCTCTCCCTCTGCACCCCTCCCCCCTACTCTCTCTCTCTAAAAAAAAAAAAAAAAAAGGAAAAGGGACAAGAAAGTCCTCAGGGAAGGCTTTTCTTGCTCTCAGGGACTCAGTGAAATAGACTGTCTCTTCCTGCCTTTACTTCCTCCCATCTGCATGAGCACTTGGAACTGTGGCCAGCATGAGGGTAAAGTCGGTGCG
>NW_027893995.1:0-1565 GCF_054177405.1 Leptonychotes weddellii | reverse complement strand
TATCCATTCATTTGTCGATGGACATCTTGGATCTTTCCACAGTTTGGCTATTGTGGACATTGCTGCTATAAACATAGGGGTGTTAAAAAAAAAAAAAAAAGAAGATAGCAGGAGGGGAAGAATGAAGGGGGGAAATCAGAGGGAGAGATGAACCAGGAGAGACTATGGACTCTGAGAAACAAACTGAGGGTTCTAGAGGGGAGGGGGTTGGGGGGATGGGTTAGCCCGGTGATGGGTATTAAAGAAGGCATGTTCTGCATGGAGCACTGGGTGTTATATGCAAACAATGAATCACGGAACACTACATCAAAAACTAATGATGTAATGTATGGTGATTAACATAACATAATAATAAAAAAAATTTTGAAAAAGTTACCAGTTACCAAATATAAACAAAAAGCCTGTCTGCTTGTTCTTAAGCGGTGAGGAGCATTTAGTCAATCATTGTCTCCAAATTTCTGTGTATTTTGTCCAGTCATTCCTTTCTCTAACTATGTAAACTAGACCAGGAGTCAACAAACTAGAAAACCAGAGCCAAATTCTCCTCACACATTTTTTGGCAAGCACCTCAAGCTATTTTGTTTAGAAAACAGGTGGTGATATCTTGATGTTAAGGCAGTTAAATCAATTAACCCCCAAGTCATCATCGGTCTAAACATGTACAGGTGATTCTATTCCATTGGGCAATGTGATGTAAGATTTCTTCTGGTAGCCTCTAGGAAGATTTTCATGCCTATTAAAAAGAGTGGCTGGAAGAAGGCATTGTTTTTGTGATACCACTTACTGATCGGATACTGGTGTGGGTCCTGTTGCCTTTTTTTTGCAACCAGTACTCTGTAGATGTGAAATAGAATGGGGAAAAGCACCTCAGTTCTTAATGAAGTTTATGAGCCACTGAATGGAATATTGGATAGTCTGTTTTAGAAATTTAGTTGAGAAAAATATAACTACCCTTAAGATTTAAAACATGGTCAGGATTTTTAGATGAAAGCCGTTCTAATTCCTGTGTTCAGGGCATATAGTGTTGACAGAAAGCACATAATAAAGATAAATATGAAAATCAACTTTCATTTTACTTCCTTGAGAACTTTCCTGAGTGGTTTAAATATATCAGTTCATTTAATCTTCAAAACAACATTCTGAGATAGACATTAATACATTGGCCAGAAAGGGTGGGCCAGGGATAGAGAAGAAATTGATATACAAAGATACATAATTTGACAGAGATAATATATGTAGGTAATAATTGAAACAGCATTTAAATCCAGCCACTTGGCTTAGAAATCTGGGATTTCACCACTAAATTAAATGATTTCTTTACGAAAAAAACAACAAAAACAAAAATAAGAACAAAAACCTCCATTAAAAACAGTATTTCCGGGCGCCTGGGTGGCTCAGTTGGTTAAGCAACTGCCTTCGGCTCAGGTCATGATCCTGGAGTCCCGGGATCGAGTCCCACGTCGGGCTCCCTGCTCAGCGGGGGGTCTGCTTCTCCCTCTGACCCTCTCCCCTCTCGTGCTCTCTGTCTCTCATTCTCTCTCTCAAATAAATAAATAAAAAATCTT
>NW_027893994.1:0-240 GCF_054177405.1 Leptonychotes weddellii | reverse complement strand
TCTCTCATCACAATAATATAGGAGAATCAGATATATTTACCTACAGGAATCAAAACTGTAGGTAATATATCTATATAATCATGCAAATATTTTATATATTTGGAATTGTTTCTTCTTAGAGGTTTACATAAGAGAAGTATAAGTTAAAAGAATTAAAAAGGGTTAAGGTGAGGGGCACTGGGTGGTTCAGTAAGAGTTACAGGATCATCTTTCGTCATAATATTTGGTCTCTTAACATCT
>NW_027893993.1:0-240 GCF_054177405.1 Leptonychotes weddellii | reverse complement strand
TGTGCAAGCTGCAATTTTTCTTTGAAGACTTTATGTCCTTTTAAGGCCAAAAGTTTTAGCAGGTGAATGCTGTCTCCTGTGAAGAAAGGGAGAAGAGAAGCAGAACATATACATATTGTAACCAACAAGAGCCTGCAGAAAACTTTATATCCTCCAAATCAGCTTTTAAGGTTTGTAAAGAGTTAAGAAGGACTGCCTGCGTAACCTGGGGCATTACTGTCCAGGTTTATTACTGTTCTT
>NW_027893992.1:0-240 GCF_054177405.1 Leptonychotes weddellii | reverse complement strand
GGCCTTAGTGTAGAGACACTGGCGGTTCTGCCAGTGCAAAAGTCAACAAAGTGAAAGAGGCAAATAACACTTGGTTGTAATTATAAAAATAATTTTGACCCCATGAACTCCAGAAAAGTCTCAGGGCCCCCCAGGGGTCTGCAGAAGAGACTTTATGGACTGCCACACCAAAACAGTATGTTGATTCCACCCGCTATTCAAAAACTCTCAAAGATAAAATACGAATTCATACCATTGGTT
>NW_027893991.1:0-240 GCF_054177405.1 Leptonychotes weddellii | reverse complement strand
CGTCAAGAATGTCCGCAGAGAAGAGGACGGCAGTGGCACTGGTAGATTGTTCTAGAACAGGAATCCAACTTTTTCTGTAGAGGGCCAGATGGTAAATATTTTAGATGTTATGGCCCAACTGGTAAAGTCGAGGATGTTATATAAAAACTTATATAACAAGAGCGAAAACACATTTCTACTTTTTTTAAAAAAGATCTTACTTATTTTGAGAGAGAGAGAGCGTGAGAGCACAAGCAGGGG
>NW_027893990.1:0-240 GCF_054177405.1 Leptonychotes weddellii | reverse complement strand
TTCTTTTACATTCCTTGTAAACTATAGTTAATTTTATTTTATTTTTTTTTTTTTTTTAAAGATTTTATTTATTTATTTGAGAGAGAGAATGAGATAGAGAGAGCACGAGAGGGGGAGGGTCAGAGGGAGAAGCAGACTCCCTGCCGAGCAGGGAGCCCGATGCGGGACTCGATCCAGGGACTCCAGGATCATGACCTGAGCCGAAGGCAGTCGCTTAACCAACTGAGCCACCCAGGCGCC
>NW_027893989.1:0-240 GCF_054177405.1 Leptonychotes weddellii | reverse complement strand
GCAGCCATAGACAATATATGGATGAACGAGCGGCTGGACCTGCTTCTTGGGCCATAGGACCCTGTGACACTGTAGGAAAATGTTCTGTGCCCTTTGTCACATCCTAACATTGGAACGTTAGGCAGAGACACCAGCTTGTGATCCACCCAGGCAATGCCACTCGAGGCAGGGAAAGTGAGCCTGTAAGAGGCTGCAGTATGGTCCAGGGACCTGTAGCCAGGAGGTCTCTGGTCAGGGGGT
>NW_027893988.1:0-240 GCF_054177405.1 Leptonychotes weddellii | reverse complement strand
TCTATAAATTTGTTTACTAACTTAAAAATTCCATTCACTTATTTGAAACTTTTGTATATAAATAGAAATGGTTTTAACAAAAACAGCCACAGAGAGTCAATATATAAGGAAATATATTTATAAAATACAAATATATTTTTTTTCCTGGAGAAAGAAATCTCAAACTTAGAGCAGCACAAAACCAGAACTATTCCAAATATAAGGTAAAATATTTTTCAAAGATGTACATATTTGTCAATC
>NW_027893987.1:0-240 GCF_054177405.1 Leptonychotes weddellii | reverse complement strand
TCCAGGATCATGACCTGAGCCGAAGGCAGTCGCTTAACCAACTGAGCCACCCAGGCGCCCTATTTTGTGATATTTATAAAGAGAGTGAGGAATTGAAATTTTTCATTGGAAACTTGAAGTTTTTATGCTGCAAAAGAAAGTTTCTGCATTCTTTTTCATATAGTTTAAAGGTTAGCCTTTGTGACGAATTTATTCTTACGTGGTTTACGTATAATTCTAATATGGGTGAGCCAGATTAGC
>NW_027893986.1:0-240 GCF_054177405.1 Leptonychotes weddellii | reverse complement strand
CTTTGGGGTAAATACCCAGTAGTGCAATTGCTGGATCGTATGGTAGCTCTATTTTCAACTTTTTGAGGAACCTCCAAGACTTAATATCTAAACCAATTGCAGTTTCAGTCTCTACCAGGAATGTGACCTTTAATCAGTCAATCTGAAACTACCTGATCAGCAGTAGTGAGTTAATCTGCATGATAAACCCCTGTCCTGCACCCACAGGAAGGTGACCTTGCCTGAAATAATATACTCTTT
>NW_027893985.1:0-240 GCF_054177405.1 Leptonychotes weddellii | reverse complement strand
TTTTTTTTTAAAAGATTTTATTTATTTTTTTGAGAGAGCGAGAGAGAATGAGAGAGAGAACACGAGAGGGGGGAGGGTCAGAGGGAGAAGCAGACTCCCCGCTGAGCAGGGAGCCCGATGTGGGGCTCGATCCTGGGACTCCAGGATCATGACCTGAGCTGAAGGCAGTCGCCTAACCAACTGAGCCACCCAGGCGCCCAATGATAACTTTTTAGTTAGTTTCAAACCTGTTTTTATTTT
>NW_027893984.1:0-1566 GCF_054177405.1 Leptonychotes weddellii | reverse complement strand
CCATTTTGATTGATACATTTAATCTGTCTACATAGACTATGCAGAAATTTATTCTAATGTATTTTGTATTGTAACTCACTTTTTAGTACTAGGACTTAATAAAATATAGTCTCATTATCTGCTTTTACAATATGTTATGTAGGGTAGGGGACTTAATTTACCAGTCAATTTGTGATGTTTTATTCTCTTCCAAGTACCAATATTCAATAGCAATTAATATATTTCTTTAGAACTATCTATTTTATATTTTTGCAATGTTAGTAGAATATTATCTGTTGTACACTGTATTATATTTAAAAAACTGTATTTCCTCTGTATTTTATACTTATAAAAGCCACTTTTAAATCACTTTTTTTTTAAGTTTGAGTATACTTGACACACAATGTTACATTAGTTTCAGGTGTACAACATAGTGATTTGACCATTTTATACATTATGCTATGCTCACCACACATGTAGCTACCATTTATCACCATACAATGCTATTACAATATCATTGACCACATTTCTTACACTGCGCCTTTTATTCTCATGACTTATTCATTGCATTACTGGAAACCTGTATCTCCCACTCCCCTTCACCCATTTTGTCCATCTTCCCATCTCCTTCCCCTCTGGGAACCACCAGTTTGTTCTCTGTATTTACAGGTCTGGTTCTGGTTTTGTTTATTTATTCATTTGTTTTTTTAGATTCCACATACAAGTTAAATCATACATTTGTCTTTCTTAGTCTTACTTATTTCACTTAGCATTATATCCTCCATCCATGTTGTCACAAATGGTGATCTCATTTTTTATGGCTGCATAATATTCCTGTGTGTGTGTATGTGTGTGTGTGTGTGTGTGCGCGTGCATGCAAACACTTCCTTACCCATTCATCTATTGATGGACACTTGGGTCACCTCCAAATCTTGGCTATTGTAAATAAAGGTACAATAAACATAGGGGTGCATATATTCAAATCACTTTTAATACAAATTTAGAAATAGATCTATTTTGTTTCCTATGTTGCAGACAATTTTATGTGGGTTATTTTATTTAATCCTTAAGGCAACCATACGAGGTAGGTACTATTATCATCCCCATGTTCTAGGTGGTGGAACTAAGACTCCATAAGAGGAAGTGATGGGCCCAAGTCATGAAGCCAGTAACAGGTTGTGGGAGGGCACCAGGATGCCTCAGGCCCTGTCCCTATCTGTGCAATCCTATCTGCCACAGGAGAATCTCCTGACTTCTGTTGTGTGCTTTGGCCAAGGAAAAGAGCAGGTGGAAATCTGATATTTCCATGCCTGGTGATGTCAGCAGTGAGTTGAAAGAGTCACAAACAAAAGTCAGTCCATTTAGGTTCCATTTCCATTTCTAATCCCACCTCTCCTGCCCAAGGAAACCTAGACAAGTCACCACTTTCTCTGGTCTTGAGTTCCTCAAAGTACAAATTAAGTAGTTTGACTGAATGATCATTGAGAGCTTGTCAATTCTAAGCGGTAGGAATTAACTTCCCCTCCACGTGTACAGGTGGAGGAAAGAGGTGTTGGAAAGCTAAATTTCTTGTAAGCCTGTTCAATC
>NW_027893983.1:0-240 GCF_054177405.1 Leptonychotes weddellii | reverse complement strand
TCTCTCATTCTCTCTCTCTCAAATAAATAAATAAAATCTTTAAAAAAAAAAAAAATACATTCATTTAAAAAAAAAATAGTCACTGTTACTGGAAGAGGGCTTAGTAGATGAATCACCTGAAACTTAAATTATACTTGTAAATACTAAAAAAATAAACTGGTGAATAGGTTTATTAACTGGGCATCGAAGATTAAGTCCTACAGGTGAGTCTAATGTGCAACTAGAGTTGAAAACCAAGGA
>NW_027893982.1:0-240 GCF_054177405.1 Leptonychotes weddellii | reverse complement strand
TGTTGCCCCGCCAATGCCCGCTGCCCCGGCACCTGCTCACTGGGACGGGCCATCCCCCTCCTCTCTTGTCACCACAGGGCCTGCTCACCTAACCACGTGCATCCAACTTGCTGGAAGGCCTATGGGATGACGGGCCAACCCCTGGGAGCCATCCACACTCCACCCCAAGCCTTACACGGCAGCACCCGGGTCCTGAGCCACTCACTTAAAAACACTTCTGCTTCAATTTCAAACAGCCGT
>NW_027893981.1:0-240 GCF_054177405.1 Leptonychotes weddellii | reverse complement strand
CCTGGCTTAAGACAAAGGCAGTGCCATATTCTAACAGCTTCCCACCTGCATTAGGTTGCTGGGGCTACATAACAAATACCACAGACCAGGGGAAGGCTTCAACAGCAGAAGTTATTTCCTCACAGTCCTGGAGGCTGGAAATCCAAGACCAAGATGTGGGCAGGACTGGTTTCTCCTGAGGCCTCTCTCCTTGGCTTGCCGATGGCCGTCGCCTCCCTGCGTCTTCACGTGGTCTTCCCT
>NW_027893980.1:0-240 GCF_054177405.1 Leptonychotes weddellii | reverse complement strand
TTTAAAAAACAACAACAACAACCTGGTTTTTCTCAATACACCTTTAAGGGTTTTAAATTGTTTCATATCTGGTCAAGTTGAGATTTTTAAGAACCTCATTTTTAATTTGTAATAAAAAGTTTACAACTTGATTTTTTCAAAAAAATCAACAAACGGCAAGCACCCGTTAATAAAGGTCTTAAATAATTGTCAAAAAAACCACCAAAAACAAAACATGACCTTTTTTGCAGCTTCTCTAGT
>NW_027893979.1:0-240 GCF_054177405.1 Leptonychotes weddellii | reverse complement strand
TGAAGAGCATAAAGAATGGGAGAGATTGAGGCACCTGGGCGGCTCAGTTGGTTAAGCATCTGCCTTCAGCTCAGGTCATGATCTCAGGGTCCTGGGATCGATCCCTGCATCGGGCTCCCTGCTCAGTGGGGAGCCTGCTTCTCCTTCTCGGTCTGCCTGCTGCTCTCCCTGATTGTTCTCTCTCTCTCCCTTTGTCAAATAAATAAATAAAATCTTTTAAAAAAAGGAATTGGAGAGATT
>NW_027893978.1:0-240 GCF_054177405.1 Leptonychotes weddellii | reverse complement strand
GGGAGCCTGATGCGGGGCTCCATCCCAAGAAACTGGGACCGTGACCTGAGCCGAAGGCAGACACTTAATGACTGAGCCACCCAGGTGCCCCTGAATAATTAAATTTATTTAAAAAAAATTTGTCATGGTCTAAAAGACTTGTGAACAATATAAAAATCCAGCAAAATGCAATCATTTACAATTGTGCATTAGTTGAATATTTAATGATGGTTGAAAATGCCAGTGATGAATTTTTCTAAG
>NW_027893977.1:0-240 GCF_054177405.1 Leptonychotes weddellii | reverse complement strand
TGGGAGAGGGAGAAGCAGGCTCCCCGCAGAGCAGGGAGCCTGATGTGGGACTCGATCCCAGGACCCTGGGATCATGACCTGAGCCGAAGGCAGTCGCTCAACCGACTGAGCCACCCAGGCGCCCAGTTTTGGATGGTCTCTTGAGGAGTATCTGTTCAAGTATCCTGCCAAGCTTTCTTTTGGGTCTATGTTTTACTTACGGATATGTAGGAGTTCCTCTTATATTCTGGATATGAGTTT
>NW_027893976.1:0-240 GCF_054177405.1 Leptonychotes weddellii | reverse complement strand
TGTAGTTAAGTAACTGGAATTTAAATAAAAAATAGATAAATATAGGGGCAGTATCAATAGCAATAAATACCAAAGGTCTTGCTGTATTAATCATATACCAGCCATTTTATATTTCTACCTAATTCTGTGCAGCCAAAATACAGAATATCCAGTATACAAATGTTACTACTTCTGGTGTATTTAAAAGATCAAAGAGGGCGCCTGGGTGGCTCAGTTGGTTAAACGACTGCCTTCGGCTCA
>NW_027893975.1:0-240 GCF_054177405.1 Leptonychotes weddellii | reverse complement strand
TGAGGACGGTAGATTTGGCAGAAAGGGTAGGTTTTCTATTTTCTTTGTTTAAGGGAGTAAATCACTATTCCTTCCTGATTTCAAAAATGTACACCTGGCCCATCCTAGAATAAATAACAATAGCATCTACCTCTTTCCAGCTTATTAACAGTGACTCAGTGGTATGCAGAGGTATAAATCTCAGTCTCCACATTCTCACTGTGCACTTCATCCCTGATCTAAGATATAATTTGCTTGACT
>NW_027893974.1:0-240 GCF_054177405.1 Leptonychotes weddellii | reverse complement strand
GAGAGAAAAAAATGCGACCCTAGGATAATTTCTACACTCTTAAAAAAAAAGTCTTAGTTTAAGGGACAGGTGGTGGTAGTAGATGAGGAAAGGAGAGAGAGTCAGTGCAACCAACCAATACTATGATTACCAAGACAAATTCAAGGAAAGAAAAGGGCATATTTTCTTCAAAGTATTTAGCAACTTTAGAAATATCAGTTGAAGGGCGCCTGGGTGGCTCAGTTGGTTAAGCGACTGCCT
>NW_027893973.1:0-1566 GCF_054177405.1 Leptonychotes weddellii | reverse complement strand
CGTAAATAAAACAAAGATGACTGCAGTGAGCTAGCATGACTGAATCTTATATTTTCAGTTTCTGCCATGGTCATAAAAAGTAGGATTTCTCTGTAATCTTGATGGTATTCATGCCAATTTTCTGTTCTTTAACTGGGCCATGAATATATTAAGTTACCAGCTCTTTGATTTTAATTTTCATTCTCTTTCTATTTTTTCTATCATTGCAGGAGAGAGCTGCATCATAGCTTGAACGTACCCTTCTATCATAACAAAAAGCATTTTGCAAGGATTTTGCAATTAACTGGGTGCTTAAATTTTGTTTTTCAAATAGTGTTAAGAGCCCCAAAACAGAGATTTGACCATCTATATATGCACAGTCAATTAACTAGGCCATATATTATAGTTACATAAATTTTTCGAGTATTTAAAAATATATGGGAGTCACCTTTTTGTGCCTTAGGATTTTTTAATCATTGTTGTTAGGAAGATACAACCATAATCAATCAATTAAATTGAATAGTCCATATAATGTGCTTATTGGTGATTTGCACATAGTGTCTATCAATGTCAATTATTAGTATTACTATTATTAATTAGTCTATATTTAGGCTACCTTTGAAATGATTAAAAATATAAAAACCTTTACCAACAATAACAAGAAGTGATTTCTTTTCATAAGGAAAATTTTATATATAAATTATAGTTTAACTTTCATACAATGCCTTTATAAAGTTAACATAAACCTTCTCAGCATTATACCAAGACAACTCATTCCATATAAAATATAGGGGGCATCTTTCAAATAATCCTTCAAGTTTTATAGAATTGATTTTCCAATTTCAAAAAAAGAATTTCTTCCAAGCATTCTGCATTATTTATCTCTTTAGCATTGGAAAATTCTTTCTAACATCCAGGCTTAAACATTTACTTTAATGATTGAACAAGTTTATGTTCTCTGTGAGTAAAACAAAACATCCACTTACCTATAAATTCTGTGCACAAAATTGTAGTGATATTATGAAATTCACTTAATAGCAATGACGCTTGACAAATGAATTTGGCAAACAGATGGCTGATGACATTTGCCTGAAGTGTCATCGGAGGATTGAGATAGGAAGCCTGATTTCAGCATCCTCCTGGGGATAGGAGGAGAATAAATGAAGGTGTTGCAAGGCAAATATAACTTCAAGTAGCTTAGCCATGAAGGGAAATAGACATTAAGAGCCATGAGGAAGTTTGAATGTTTTGTGTGTACATGAATAATATGTTTTTCAAGTCAGGGAAGATTTAAGCACGTGTGATGGACTGAATTGAGTCCCCTCCAAATTCATATGTTGAAGACCTAATCTTCACTGTGACCGTATATAGAGATTGGGTCTTTAGGGGGTAATTACAGTTAAATGAGGTCATAGGGTGGGGCCCTAATCCAATAGTGCTGTGGCCTCATAAGAAGAGAGAAATTTAGGGGCCTGGCCCCATCCCTTCCCCACACCATGTGAGGATACAATGTGAAGGCAGTTGTCTGCAACCCAAGGAGAGCGCTCTCACCAACCCTGCTGGCTCATTGAGGGACTTCTAATCTCC
>NW_027893972.1:0-240 GCF_054177405.1 Leptonychotes weddellii | reverse complement strand
TTCCCTATTCATAATTTTAAAATGGAGCAAGTTGAAAATCTTCTTTTCTCCAAAACCAGCTAAGCAATAAAGTCAGCTGAATGTGATTGCTTATGTGTGGTCCTTGATTGCGTCCATGGGGGTGGTGGCTCTTGATAGTAAAAAGGTTCCACCTGTTTATAGGGACCAGCGAGGGTGTTAAAGACAAAATCGGGGAGGCAGGGGGCTGACACATAGCCGGGCAGACAGGAAAGGGCAACA
>NW_027893971.1:0-240 GCF_054177405.1 Leptonychotes weddellii | reverse complement strand
TACAGTGTCCTTCTCTGGGTGACATGAGTGATTTTTCTAGTTCAATCTGTAGGATACAGAGTGTTTAAATGGGCTTGCTGGAGCTGGAAGAGGCTGCAGTGTTGTTCAGCTTAACTGTTGGGACTTAGCTTTTGCTCTCAGCCAACACCTCACCTGGTTGGAGTTCACCACCTGGTGGAATAATCTAGAAATCTAAATCTTTAGTGGCTCCCAACCCCTATTGGGGTTTTCCATTAATAT
>NW_027893970.1:0-240 GCF_054177405.1 Leptonychotes weddellii | reverse complement strand
TAGATTCTAAAAGACAGCTCTGCCGTGTCTGTCTGGAGAACAGACTGGAAACAGGGAGACTGGTTAGGAGCTTGTGGCTGGAGCCTGGGCCAGCATCGTTGGTGACTTGGACAGGCGCGGTAGTGGAGATGGAGAAAAGTGGGTGGATATCACGTGGGCGAAGGTAGCACCAGCGGAAATTGCTAATGCATAGGAGGGGTCAGGGAAAGGGTGCATCCTGCTTCCTCTACCTGGCAGAAC
>NW_027893969.1:0-240 GCF_054177405.1 Leptonychotes weddellii | reverse complement strand
TTTTGTTTGTTACAGCTACTGATCCCGGTGCTCAGTGCTTTACAAATCCTGGCTCATTTACTCACACCACGACCCTGAGACGTGGGCACCACGGACTCCTGACCGAGGAGAAAACAAGGCTCAGACACCAGTTAATGCAGTTACAGCCCAGGCAGGCCAGGTCACCGCAAGGCCCGGTCTGAGCCTCCACACTCTCGGGCACCATCCACCATTCCATGCAGAGCCCCACGCATGGAATCC
>NW_027893968.1:0-240 GCF_054177405.1 Leptonychotes weddellii | reverse complement strand
CTCCCTGTGTCCTCACATGGTCTTACCCTCTGTGTGTCTATGTCCTAATTTCCTTTTTTTATAGGGACAATAGTTATATGGGATTATAGCCCACCCTAATGACCTCATTTGGAAATTACCCTTTTAAAGACCCCATCTTCAAATACTATAATATTCCGAGGTACTGGAGGGTTAGCACTTCAACATATGAAAATTTGGGCGAGGGGGGACATAATTCAGCCCTTAACAGTGACTATTCTT
>NW_027893967.1:0-240 GCF_054177405.1 Leptonychotes weddellii | reverse complement strand
GTTGATAAAGGGCTAGAGTGTGTGGTGGGCATCATTCACTCTTTTTTTTTTTTTTACTTTCTTTTAAGTGTGATAAAATACACTATAAAGTTCACCTTCTTCACCATTTTGCACTGTACAGCTCAGTAACATGAAGCACATTCACAACGCAACCATCCCCACTCCCTCGTTCCAGAACTCTTTCTTTTTTTTTTTTTTTAATTTATTTATTTGACAGAGAGATAGCACAAGTAGGCAGAG
>NW_027893966.1:0-240 GCF_054177405.1 Leptonychotes weddellii | reverse complement strand
TGGGCTTTAATTGATCGTAAGACAGAACATTTAATTTGTTTGCTGGAAGATGTACTCTTAACAGATGAGGATGCGGTGTGTTTGTGTGTGCGTGTGTTTCTTTTTCTTCCTTCTTCATGCTCCTACCAGTCAAATTCCACAAATTGTCAGCAAGGAACCTCTCTGAATCAAGAGATACAACCAAGCCTCACACTACATACGGCTGGGTGGGTGGTGTCTCTTCTGTCTGGACTTGGTTTA
>NW_027893965.1:0-240 GCF_054177405.1 Leptonychotes weddellii | reverse complement strand
TCCGGGTGTGAGGGTCTGACACGGAGGGCAGCATGGGATCTGGGTCCCAGCTCAGCCAGCCAGGGGCTCTTTCCTTCCTGTACCTTCTTGTCCTATCTGGGCTCAGAACCTGCGGCAGGATGCTCACCTCCCTGGGGCCGGCCATCTGCTTTCCTCAGTTTACCAATGCAAATTTCTTCTACAGACAGACCCAGAAATACAGCTTGACTAGCTCCCTGGCCGCCCGGTGGTCCAGCCGCG
>NW_027893964.1:0-240 GCF_054177405.1 Leptonychotes weddellii | reverse complement strand
GGGGACAGGCTCCACCTCGGCGAAGCTCAAGGAACACCGGGGACCGGTGGGGGACGCACAGCGCGGTCAGAGCACCCTGGCTGTGGGAACTCACGGAATGCGGGAAACACTGTCTGTCTGTCCGTCCTGGGCCCCGCCCGCGCAGCAGACCCGCGCCTGTTGTTTTCCCAGTAAGGTTGATGGGAGCACACACAGTGCTGGCTTGTGAGGCCCACAGCAGCTGGATGTGAGCCGGGCTGC
>NW_027893963.1:0-240 GCF_054177405.1 Leptonychotes weddellii | reverse complement strand
GGCATCCCAGGGTGGGGGTTCCAGCCTTGACCTCCCCGCCTTCGTGGCCCCAGCTGCCTCCTGCCCTCGGCCAGCACCCCGTGGCCCCCTAGCGCCCTCTAAGACAGTGTCCATCCTGCTATGGGTCTCACAGTGCGGCTGCAAACCCCAACCTCTCACTGGGTCTTGGCACTGCAGACGCCCTGGGGAGCCCGGGTCACGGCCCCCCTTCAGGGATGAGTCAACTGAGGACCCCCGGGG
>NW_027893962.1:0-1566 GCF_054177405.1 Leptonychotes weddellii | reverse complement strand
TCATTTAGATGATTGCTTTGTCCATAATTGCTCTCAGCATCTTTATTACCAGTGCTGAACGGCAATAATGAATTTTAAACCTCTGGCTTTGCATCATGTGTATGAAACCCTTTTTCAGCTTTGCAAATACATTCTCCCTCTCCATTTCCCCTTCCACAGCAGCCGTGAGAACGAAGAGAGGGGTTAGTAATTCAGTAACGACAGCTCCTATTTGGGTCGAGCTTTGTGCTAAGAATGACAACATTTTATTACTGTGGGCTTTCTAGAGAGGCCCTAATTTAGATCTTCGGAGCTGGTGTTGGGGGGCGGGGACGGGGCTCAGCTGTGGGCGCTCTGCCCCCGAGTCCAGGTTCTAACCAGTGGTGACACATGTCTAATGCCAAGCTTACTTGTGGCTCACGTGGGGCTTTCTGACGTTCTTCTGAAAACCTTAATTTTTCATGCTTCCGCAAAGTAGCGCTGCAAGTAGATTTTACTCATTTCTACTTTGGCTCGGTCAGAGAAACATGACCGCGGTTTAAGCGAGTTTTAGCCTTGATGGTGGTTGAGGGACCGAGCGCGGCTTCCCGGCCGCGCGCCCCTTGGTGGAGGCCGGTGAGCTGTCTGGAGCGGCTGCTCTCCCACGCTCCGTGGGATAGCTCCGTGGTACGCACCCTGTGGCATGCTCCATGGAGGCGCTGACCACGGTTCTGGAAAAGTGAGCGTGTGCGTGCAAAGTGGCTCTCCTGCTGTTCCCCTGGTCTGGCGCAGGGAGGACCGTGTGCTGAGAACAGACTCGGGGCCGCCCGCCGCACACACACGAAGCCTCTGTCCTCTGAAGAGGCCCCACACACAACGCGTCCCCGCCTGCGAGGGGCAGCAGCGAGCGCCATTGGACGCCCGACGTGCGTGTCTTGGTAGCACGCCAGGCTTCCCGCAGCCCCCACGCCCTGCGCCAGAGTGCGGGGGCCCCAGCCTGCCCTCCCAGGGCCCTGCCTCCTGCCTGGCTGGCCTCGCAGCGGCCCCCTGGAAGGCTGCAGGGACATCTCTGGGCCACCCCAGGTGTCTCCGCGTCCTGGGTGTCAGTCTTGCTTTGGACTTGGAGCAACATGTGTGGGTTCCCACTGCGCCTGCGCGCCCATCACAGACCACCATCCCCGTGTGCTGGGGTCCCTCTGCGCTCTCTCGGGAAGCGGGAGCCTGTGTTCTTGGGCCTGGCGGGGGCCACCTGCATCCCTCACCCTCGGGGCAACTGTGCACCTGCCTCCCCAGCTTCCTCTGAGAGTGTCCGTAGTGCCAGCATGCACACTCACTCACATGCATGCAGACTCACACACTCACACAGACCCACACTCACATGCATGCAGACTCACACACTCACATGCACGCAGACTCACACACTCACACAGACCCACACTCAAATGCATGCAGACTCACACACACTCACACATAGACCCACACTCACATGCATGCAGACTCACACATGCACGCAGACACAATCACTCACACTCACATATAGACCCACACTCACATGCATGCAGACTCACACACTCACACATATACCTACACTCACACTCACACAGACCC
>NW_027893961.1:0-240 GCF_054177405.1 Leptonychotes weddellii | reverse complement strand
TTCCCTTCCCCCTCTTTAAATATTTATTTATTTAATTTTTTAAAAAGATTTTATTTATTTATTTGACAGACAGATAGAGAGCACAAGTAGGCAGAGAGGCAGGCAGAGGGGAGGGAGAAGCAGACTCTCCACTGAGCAGGGAGCCCGACGTGGGGCTCGATCCCAGGATCCTGGGATCATGACCTGAGCCGAAGGCAGCTGCTTAACCGACTGAGCCACCCGGGCGCCCCTCTTTAAATA
>NW_027893960.1:0-240 GCF_054177405.1 Leptonychotes weddellii | reverse complement strand
GGGACAGGCAGAGGGAGAGGGAGAAGCAGACTTCCCACTGTACAGGGAGCCCAATGTGGGGCTCAATCCTAGGACCCCGGGATCATGACCTGAGCTGAAGGCAGATGTTTAAACCACTGAGTCACCCAAGTGCCCCTGTTTCAGTGTAGTTTGAATGTATTCTCTTGTCATGAGTAAGGTGATGCTTTCTTTCATTTGTATGGCTTTTCCCATAATCTGTTGGTGTTCTTTATCCATTTT
>NW_027893959.1:0-240 GCF_054177405.1 Leptonychotes weddellii | reverse complement strand
GTGTTCATGCAGGTACAGTGTACTTGCCATTCTATGGCAAAAGGGGGTCTCAATGCTATAAGTACTTCATATCTCAAAACACTAAAAATGAATTCTTTTCAAAGGTTATGTGCTGCTTAAATATGTAACCTTGAACCAGACTTTTCCATAATAACTCATGTCCCTGCTTAGGTCAGCTGCTTCCTTTGCTGTCTTGATGGCCACTATGGAAACATCACAAGCCAGAGCAGACTTGGACCT
>NW_027893958.1:0-240 GCF_054177405.1 Leptonychotes weddellii | reverse complement strand
TATTACTGAAACTTTTCTTTTCTTTCTTTCTTTTTTTTTTTAAGATTTTTTAATTTATTTGACAGAGAGAGACACAGTGAGAGAGGGAACACCAGCAGGGGGAGTTGGAGAGGGAGAAGGAGGCTCCCCTCTGAGCAGGGAGCCTGATGTGGGGCTCGATCCCAGGACCCTGAGATCATGACCTGAGCCAAAGGCAGACGCTTAAAGACTGAGCCACCCAGGTGCCCCTTACTGAAACTT
>NW_027893957.1:0-240 GCF_054177405.1 Leptonychotes weddellii | reverse complement strand
TTATGGTTTGGCACTCTTCAGTTCTAGAACATTTTTCTTGTCCACTTCTTTGCTTATTTCCTCCACTCCCCTTTTCTGTTCTCCTCTTATTAGTAGGATCCTTGATCTTCTGCATTGATTCTCTGATTTTCTTAACTCTTATTTTTCTCAAACCATTGTCCTAGTTTGTTGTTGTTGTGTTGTTGTTGTTGTTGTTGTTTTACTTTCCAAGAATCCACTTAGTTTGTATTGCTACCCTTC
>NW_027893956.1:0-240 GCF_054177405.1 Leptonychotes weddellii | reverse complement strand
TCTCTCTCTGTCTCTCCCTATCTCTGTGTCTCTCCCTGTCTCTGTGTTTCTCCCTTTGTCTCTGCCTATCTCTCCCTCTGACTTTCCCTATCTCTCTGTCTCTCCCTGTCTTTCTCCCTCTGTCTCTCTGTCTCTCCCTATCTCTCTCTGTCTCTGTCTCTATCACTCTCTGTCTCTCCCTATCTGTCTCTCCCTATCTGTCTCTCTCTGTCTGTCTCTCCCTATCTCTCTCCCTGTCTG
>NW_027893955.1:0-240 GCF_054177405.1 Leptonychotes weddellii | reverse complement strand
TGGCCCAGTGACAGTGATTTCAAATTTCTGCCCTCGAGAACTGTAAGAGAATAAAGTCTATTGTTTTAAGCCATCAAATTTATACTATTTTTTCTTCAGAAGCCACAGGAAACTGCAATCCATAGGTTGAGAATATAATAGACTTGAAAATATAGTAAATGCCAAATAATATCAGGCAAAACAAAACAAAAAATTCAACAATACCCCAGAAACTTAAGAAAGGTAAGCCATCAAATATAT
>NW_027893954.1:0-240 GCF_054177405.1 Leptonychotes weddellii | reverse complement strand
TATTTCTCAAACACAAAGCATTTATCTGCGCCAGGCCCTGGTTTAAGCCCTTGACAAATATTAACGCTTTTAATCCTTTCCACAATCTTGTAAATCGTCGCTCCTGTTTTTTATTTATTTATTTATTTATTTATTTATTTTTTATTCTTATGTTAATCCCCATACATTACATCATTAGTTTTAGATGAAGTGTTCCATGGTTCATTGTTTGTGCATAACACCCAGTGCTCCATGCAGAAT
>NW_027893953.1:0-240 GCF_054177405.1 Leptonychotes weddellii | reverse complement strand
TTATTCTATTTATATCCAGCCTTAATGATTCTTTATTGTGGTCTCTGCACAGATCCTAAATGTTTCTATTATTCCCAAGTCTTTGATGGGCAGACATTCATCTCTCTATATGTTTGTTATGAAGATCAAGGCCATCAAAGGTCACTCCATATGGAGCCATGTAGTCCTTCTTCCTGCGGGCCCAGAGGCTGTACCCCATTTCCTGACAGGGGCAGCCCCCTCTTCTGCAGGATATCCTGG
>NW_027893952.1:0-1566 GCF_054177405.1 Leptonychotes weddellii | reverse complement strand
TTTTTTTTTTAAGATTTTATTTATTTGAGAGAGAGAGAGAGAGAATGTGTGAGACAGAGAGCATGAGCGAGCGGGTGAGCGGGTTCAGAAGGAGAGGGAGAAGCAAACTTCCCACTGAGCAGGGAGCCCAATGTGGGACTCTATCCCAGGACCCGGGATCATGACCTGAGCCAAAGGCAGATGCTTAACCAACTGAGACACCCAGGTACCCCAAGACCATGGATTTTTTAAAATCCTCGTGTAGTCCTGTGCTGTCTGCAGTTCACCATAAACTCCACATTGAGGAAGGTGGCTTTAAGGGAGTCACAAGAGAATAGAATTAAATGTTAATAATTTAGGTCCCCATTACTTGCACACTTATTCATTCTGTAGGTGATAGTAAGTACTAGAATCAAGGGACAGAGTTAAAAAGGCAGCAGATCAGATCTTCATCCCCATAGAACCTTATATCCCATCAATGAAAACAAGTTTCCTAACAGCTAACTACACATTTCCTTGCTTATGATTGTTGTGAGTTTTCTAGGAAGAGGAAGTGTCCTTCATGAGTGTATATCAGAGAGCATGGGGAAGTTGTTGAGCATGAATCATAAATGTGACAATTGATGGGGCGCCTGGGTGGCTCAGATGGTTAAGCGTCTGCCTTCGGCTCAGGTCATGATCCCGGGGTCCTGGGATCGAGTCCCACATCGGGCTCCCTGCTCCTCGGGAGCCTGCTTCTCCCTCTGCCTCTCTCTCTCTCTCTCTGTCTCTCATGAATGAATAAATAAAATCTTTAAAAAAAAATGTGACAATTGATGTGAGATCTTAAATAAGAGTAGCTGTAAAAACATGGAAGAATGTGAAGGTTGTGTTCTGGATTGGAGAAATAGCCTGCACGAGGGCTGTAAATTCTGTAATTGTACAGTGCTTTCAAAGCAAAGAGAAGAAATATAGTTTGGGAGTCTGCTAGGGACTGAATGTTCATCTACCCCTAAATCCGTATGTTAAAGCCTAACCCCCAGTGGGATGGTATTTGGAGGTGGGGCTTTTAGGAGGTATGAGGTCATGAGAGTGGGGTCCCAATGAATTGATTAGTGCCCTTATAAAAGAGCCCCAGGGAGCCCCCTCACCTCTTCCCTCATGTGAAGACACAGTGAGGAGATGTGGTCTGTGAACCAGGAAGAAGGTCCTCACCAGACACTGTCTGTTGGTGACTTGGTCTTGGACTTACAGGCTCCAGAATTGTGAGAAATAGATCTCTGTTCTTTATAAGCCCCACAGTCTATGGTCCTTTGTTGTAACAGCTGAAATAGACTAAGACATGGGTCGAAACCACAGAGAGGAAACACCCAGCAGTAGGTTACTCAGCTAGTTATGTTTTTTTTTTTTTTTTTTTTTGTCTTTATCTAGCAAGAAGTGAGTACTCATTGTATTTCCTCAGCTAGAGGGGGACATGGTTTGATTTTTGTTTTTTAAAGCTCACTCTGGTTATAACTGGAGAATGGATTAGTGCGAGGCAAGAGTGAATGTAAGGATGTATGTTAGAAAGCAGTTGAGGGACGCCTGGGTAGCTCAGTCAGTTAAGCG
>NW_027893951.1:0-240 GCF_054177405.1 Leptonychotes weddellii | reverse complement strand
TCGGAGACTGTTGGGATTCAGGACTCTTGCATTGCCTTCCGTGTCTGTGTTTCATCAGCTCTCAACATTGCCAGTTGTTTGCTTAATTTCAACTGTCTCTTTTGGTGAATTCATGAAGTTCCTTTTTTCCTAGGGTCTAAAGGTAGCAAAAATTTATACTGCTATCGTTTGTGCCTTTCTTTTTCGTAATATCCACACCAAACTCGGGCCTTTTTTTGTTATGTTGTTTTAACTATTTTC
>NW_027893950.1:0-240 GCF_054177405.1 Leptonychotes weddellii | reverse complement strand
TATATTTGACATACAAAAAGTGGTATGCAATGTAATGTTTCCAACTTGGTGGATTTGGAGATAAGTATCCACCCAATAACCATCACCACAACCTGTTCCCTAAACATGTCTATTCCCTCTAAAAGTTTCCTTCTGCCCTCTTTATTATTTTTATTATTCTTTGTGATAAGAGCACTTAAGAGGACTCGGAGCAAGATGGCGGAGGAGTAGGAGACCTGGATTTCGTCTCCTCTCAGGAAT
>NW_027893949.1:0-240 GCF_054177405.1 Leptonychotes weddellii | reverse complement strand
GAATGAAAAAACAAAATACAAAATAACCACGATGCCAGCAAATATAGACTAAACAAATCAGAAACCAAAAAAGAAAAAAAGGAAAAAAAAAACAAAAACAGGTGGACAGAACAGGGTAATACACTAGGTCCTCAGTGTATTTTGATCTGTTTGTTAGAAGAAACTAGATCCCAAAATTGTAAAGAAGGAAACATATATATGCACATATATATACATATATGTGTATATATGTATACATAT
>NW_027893948.1:0-240 GCF_054177405.1 Leptonychotes weddellii | reverse complement strand
AGGAAAGAAAGAACAGGGGTTATAGTAGGTTCTATCTCAGAAGAGTCCCAGGAATGTATCTTAGTCTCTATTCAGAAACACAGAAGGAACTAAACAGAGGCAGCAAGAATCTCACCAGCCTGCTACCAGGCTACGTTTTCTGCACCTTGCTGCTGCCCACTCTGGCAACAGTCCAGTCAGATGCAATGTTGCTGACTCTTCAGTATGACATCCTTGTTTGTTCAGATCCCTGCATAATCT
>NW_027893947.1:0-240 GCF_054177405.1 Leptonychotes weddellii | reverse complement strand
GTTCTTTTTCTACTGTTAAGAGGTGAGATTTTTCTTTTTTCTTTTTTTTTTTAAAGATTTTATTTATTTATTTGACACAGAGAGAGACAGCAACAGAGGGAACACAAGCAGGGGGAGTGGGAAAGGGAGAAGCAGGCTTCTTGCCGAGCAGGGAGCCCAATGCGGGGCTCGATCCCAGGACCCTGAGATAATGACCTGACCTGAAGGCAGTCGCTTAACCAACTGAGCCACCCAGGTGCC
>NW_027893946.1:0-240 GCF_054177405.1 Leptonychotes weddellii | reverse complement strand
CGATTCATTGTTTTCATATAACACCCAGTGCTCCATGCAGCACGTGCCCTCCTTAATACCCATCACTGGGCTAACCCATCCCCCAGCCCCCCTCCCCTCTAAAACCCTCAGTTTGTTTCTCAGAGCCCATAGTCTCTTATGGTTCATCTCCCCCTCTGATTCCCCCCCTTCATTTTTCCCTTCCTTCTCCTAATGTCCTTCATGCTATTCCTTATGTTCCACAAATAAGTGAAACCATAT
>NW_027893945.1:0-240 GCF_054177405.1 Leptonychotes weddellii | reverse complement strand
TGTACCATATAGAGTCCCTAAGTGACTGAAAAGCCTCTTAGACTCCTACCCTCTGCTTTCACTCCAAGGGTCATGTTTATCAAGATTCTCTATCCTTCTGAGCCTACAGGAGGCCCTGGGGACCCTTGCCTCCTAAAGTATTTCTGTGTCCACTCTGTCTGCTGATACCGTGAAGAAACAACAGTACAAACTACTTGACGTGTGGTAGAGACGGAATAAAGCTTTAGGGTTCTGCCCTGG
>NW_027893944.1:0-240 GCF_054177405.1 Leptonychotes weddellii | reverse complement strand
GAGACAACATTCCCAGTTTCGTTGCTTGCATCTCCCGTTATTTGATGCCAAGTTCATAGACCATCTGTGTCATGTTCTGAAATCATTTGGGTGGTCCACGTTCTTTAAATTGTGGCACCCAGAATCAAAGGCCACACTCCAGGCGTGGTGGGCTTGCACCACACAGCGGGGCCTCTTGCTTCTCTGGCCCAGACCCGGCTTTCCTCTGAAAGCACCGTGAAATTAGATGAGATGTTCTGG
>NW_027893943.1:0-240 GCF_054177405.1 Leptonychotes weddellii | reverse complement strand
TTCACATCTAATTCTCCTGCGAAACTCTTTGATCTCCAAAGCCTTGCGCAATACTGGTACAGAATTTATCACAGCAAGGTGATTTATTAGGCTGATTACTTTTTTAATCCAAACACATCTGCCATGTACAAGTTGCCAGTTGCCTCTCTGACTGGGGGTAAGTGTAAGTCTCCTTGAGGCATATCTTTGGTTGTAAAGAAGCAGGTTAAATGCCCTTTTTAGCTAAATAAATGCAAGGCA
>NW_027893942.1:0-240 GCF_054177405.1 Leptonychotes weddellii | reverse complement strand
TATTACCTGCAAAATGCCCCCCACCCCATCCCAAGGAGGCTTTTTTTTTTTAAAGATTTTATTTATTTGACAGAGAGAGAACAAGTAGGCAGAGAGGCAGGCAGAGGGAGAGGGAGAAGCAGGCTCCCTGCCAAGCAGGGAGCTCAATGCGGGGCTCGATCCCAGGACCCTGGGATCATAACCTGAGCCGAAGGCAGCCACTTAACTGACTGAGCCACCCAGGCGCCCCAAATACATTTT
>NW_027893941.1:0-1566 GCF_054177405.1 Leptonychotes weddellii | reverse complement strand
CAACCCTCAGTTTGTTTCCTGAGATTAAGAATTCCTCACTAGAGGGGCGCATGGGTGGCTCAGTCGTTAAGTGTCTGCCTTCGGCTCAGGTCATGATCCCAGGGTCCTGGGATGGAGCCCTGCATCGGGCTCTCTCTGCTCTGCAGGAAGCCTGCTTCTCCCTCTCCCACTCCCCCTGCTTGTGTTCCTTCTCTCGCTGTGTCTCTCTCTGTCAAATAAATAAATAAAATCTTTAAAAAAAAAAAAAAAGAATTCCTCACTAGAAGGTATTATGCTAAGTGAAATAAATCAATCAAAGACATGTGTCATATGATCTCACTGATATGAAGAATTAAATCCATTTTGAATAAGTATTATTTATGTTTAAAATAGGTATAACCAAAGTAAGATTTTCAAATGTGAACTTTAAAACATAAGACACAATGTAGAGTTAGAGACAAAAGACTGGTATTTATTGTAATCATTTCTACATTTATTATGCTTAATGATAAATTAAAACAAAAGAACATAGCCCTTAGGTATTCCTCTTCTATATTGTGTAGAACACATAGTAACATAAGATGATAATGTGACTATAAGATGGTCTTGATACACATTGCATTTCAAAATTGAGTTACCTGAGTTTTCCTTTGTTATCTTTACTATTCATTTTCTACTGATAAGCCTGAGATTAAAAAAAAAAAAAAGTATCATGTGCCATTAAATACTGACATTGGTCAGCAACTATACAGGACAATAATACTTCCCCCTATGGTCTACATGTGATTGGAGGATGGTTACAGAGTAATTCAGAAAGCTTGAGTCATCCAAAAGGCAGATAGAACATATATGGTCATGATATTTGGTCTTTGAGTCCAAGATGAACATTCCAGTTTATGAATACACTGCAGTGATAAAGCATTAAAACTCTGGTTTAATACCCAACACAGATGTTTTTGTGTGAAAGCATATATGGATGTTTTCACTTCTTGATGAGGAGCCTAATATTTAGGTTACCAGACAGGGTTGTTGAGAATCTTCGCATTTGAATTCTCAAAGGGAAATAGCATTAGTCATCTTGTTGCCTATCCTCAGATGCTCTGTGTAAACTAGCTCCCTCACTCACTTTTTCCCTGAGAAAACTTTCTTTTAAACCTTCTATTTTGTGATACTTTAGATGCATTTAGTTTAATGATGTGGTTCCTTAAAAGTAAACTGCCCATTAATTGGTAAGAAATAAGAGTGTTAAGGAAGAGAGTCATCTGCTCTTGGGGCTAGGATGGGTGATCATCAGGTGGGGCATTTCAGCAGATAGGGCTGTACAGGTCTGTGCTGCTGTGGGCAACCTTTAGGCGTCTTCATACGTAGGCATTAAACCCTCAGCGTACAGGGCGCCTGGGTGGCTCAGTTGGTTAAGCGACTGCCTTCGGCTCAGGTCATGATCCTGGAGTCCCTGGATCGAGTCCCGCATCGGGCTCCCTGCTCGGCAGGGAGCCTGCTTCTCCCTCTGACCCTCCCCCCTCTCATGTGCTCTCTCTCTCATTCTCTCTGTCTCAAATAAATAAATAAAATCTTTAAAAAAAAAAA
>NW_027893940.1:0-240 GCF_054177405.1 Leptonychotes weddellii | reverse complement strand
CTGTCAAATAAATAAAATCTTAAAAAAAAAGATTAAAAAAGATAAATATATGCAAGTAAGACAGAGAAATGAACAGCTAGCTAAGAGGGTGGGAGAGCTTTAAAATGTGAAAAGGGGACTGGGACGAGCAGAAGTGTGGTAACTGCCACACTTCTATGGGGCCAAGAGGATTACAAACAAGGTATTCCTAAAATGTTTACGAACAGCTCTCATATATGTGTGGAGATTAATTTTCCCTTT
>NW_027893939.1:0-240 GCF_054177405.1 Leptonychotes weddellii | reverse complement strand
GACCTCCCTTAATGATAACCACTCTCTTGGCCTCTGGCAAAATTCATATTGTCTTGTTTTGGACCCTCACATAAGTAAAATCAGATGGCATGTCTTCTTTTATGCTTGGCTTCTTTTGCTCAGCATTATGTTGGTGAGCTTCATCTGCGTCTTTAGCAATGTGTCCTTTTCACTGCTGTATCGTATTCCATTGTGCAACCATACCATAATATTTCTGCTACAGATGGACATTCGGTTTTG
>NW_027893938.1:0-240 GCF_054177405.1 Leptonychotes weddellii | reverse complement strand
TTGAGCAAGAAGGAAAAGTTGGAGATATTATACACTCAGATTTCAAACTATACTTCAAAGATACAGTAATCAAAATGGTATGGTATTGGCACAAAAATACATAGATCAATAGAACTAAACAGCCGAGAAATAAACCCATGTTTATATGGTCAGTTAATCTATGACGAAGGAGGCAAGAATATACAATGGAGAAAAATCTCTTCAGTAAATGGTGCTGGAAAACCTGGACAGCTACATGCA
>NW_027893937.1:0-240 GCF_054177405.1 Leptonychotes weddellii | reverse complement strand
GGGGCACCTGGGTGGCTCAGTCAGTTAAGCATCTGCCTTCGGCTCAGGTCATGATCCCAGGCTCTTGGGATCAATCAGGCTCCCTGCTCAGTGGGGAGCCTGCTTCTCCCTCTCCTCCCCACTCCTGCTCTCTCTCCCTATCTCTGTCTCTCTCTCAAATGAATAAATAAAATCTTTTAAAAAATAAAACAAAACAAAACAATGTGCTTCCTTGTTCCATCTCCAAGGTAGACTTTTGTT
>NW_027893936.1:0-240 GCF_054177405.1 Leptonychotes weddellii | reverse complement strand
CCCTGGGGGACCTCTCCTTGTCTCCCTCCCTTTCTCCATAGGATCCAGCCACAGGGCTCTCAGGCACACACCAGGCTCTGCTGAGATATTTCTGGGTGCAAGCTAATCCCTCCTAAGGGCCCTGCAGGGGATGAGCATTTATGGCCACCTTCCTGCCTGGGAGGAGCTGGACTCTCAGCTGTGACCACAGGGATTCACCGCCATGACGGCACCTGCCCAGTGTCCTCCACACACATTAAT
>NW_027893935.1:0-240 GCF_054177405.1 Leptonychotes weddellii | reverse complement strand
GCCATTTAGATCTTATCAGAACCTTTGAACAGTAGATCAATAATCATGTCTGCCATCTCTTGTAGGTGCTCACAGCAGACAGTGCAAGAAGAATTCCATTTTTAAGGCTTTCTAACACAAGGCTGACACTTACACAAGGCTAGTGTCACTAAAGCTACTTAATGGATTATTAAATCCTAGTATAGGGTCTCAGGAAGAAGCAGATACCCAGACAAGGTTTGGGACATGAGGCATAAGCAG
>NW_027893934.1:0-240 GCF_054177405.1 Leptonychotes weddellii | reverse complement strand
CATGGGAGCAAGCCCATCCAGCCGCCGCTCCGGTCCCCTCGTCACAGGCTGTGCTCAGCCCTGAGGCACAGAGTCCACCTACACTGGCCTGGAGAGCAGCTTGCTGTGACCCCATGGATCCCTCTGTGGGGCCTCCCCCTGGCCCAGCCCTGCCCCATACTTCCCCATAGTCGGGTCCCACGGCCAGTGACTCCAGCAACGAGGGGGGTGCAAATCCACTCTGTCCTTAGACCACCAGTT
>NW_027893933.1:0-240 GCF_054177405.1 Leptonychotes weddellii | reverse complement strand
TGCAAAACAACCCAAGATTTACTCTGTGTTGCTTTGTTCAGTACCTTTTGAATTCCCCAGAAGAGTTGTTTTCAAAGCAAACATTCCAAAATGAATGTGGCTCTTCAATGGAATGTCTCCATTGTGCTTGAAGTATTTCTTCTCTGGTTGTAACTTTAAATTACAGGGTCATTTGAGCAACCCTCCACCCCCACCCCCAGTATCTTTACAAGAGCAGTGACTTTGTCCTCAGGTAGAGGA
>NW_027893932.1:0-240 GCF_054177405.1 Leptonychotes weddellii | reverse complement strand
TGGAATATTATACAGTCAGTAAAACGAAAAGGGTGATATGACATACACTTACATATAGGGATCTCATAGATGTCATTTAAAAAAAAGATTTATTTTATTTATTTTAGTGAGAGAGAACACGTGCAAGCGTGAGTGGGCAGAGGGAGAGGGAGAGAAGCAGACTGCCTGCTGAGCCGGGAACCCAATGTGGGGCTCGATCCCAGGAGCCCAGGATCATGACCTGAGCCAAAATCAAGAGTC
>NW_027893931.1:0-240 GCF_054177405.1 Leptonychotes weddellii | reverse complement strand
GGGAGCTCAGAGGAGCCCAAGAAGACATAATGACGAAATGTAACGGTATCCTGGATGGGATCCTGGACTCCTAAAAAAAGGACATTAGGTACAAACTAAGGAAATCTGAAGAAAGTGTGAACTGTACCAAACATGATGTTAAGATTTGTGAACTCTGCACTATCTTTGCAACTTTTCTGTAAATACAAATCTATTCTGAAAGTAAAATTTTATTTATTTTATTTTTTTTAAAGACTTTAT
>NW_027893930.1:0-1566 GCF_054177405.1 Leptonychotes weddellii | reverse complement strand
CTTATTTCACTCAGCATAATACCCTCCAGTTCCATCCACGTCATTGCAAATGACAAGATCTCATTCATTTTGATGGCTGCATAATTTTCATTGTATATATATACCACTTCTTCTTTATCCATTCATCTGTTGATGGACATCTTGGCTCTTTCCATAATTTGGCTATTGTGGACATTGCTGCTATAAACATCGGGGTGCATGTACCTTTTCAGATCCCTACTTTTGTGTCTTTGGGGTAAATACCCAGTAGTGCAATTGCTGGACCATATGGTAGCTCTATTTTCAACTTTTTGAGGAACCTCCATACTGTTTTCCAGAGTGGTTGCACCAGCTTGCATTCCCACCAACAGTGTAGGAGGGTTCCCCTTTCTCCGCATCCCCGCCAACATCTGTCATTTCCTGACTTGTTAATTTTAGCCATTCTGACTGGTGTGAGGTGGTATCTCATTGAGGTTTTGATTTGGATTGCCCTGATGCCGAGCGCTCCTGAGCACTTTTTCATGTGTCTCTTGGCCATTTGGATCTCTTCTTTGGAAAAATGTCTGTTCATGTCTTCTTGCCATTTCTTAATTGGATTCTTTTTCCTTTGGGTGTTGAGTTTGGTAAGTACTTTATAGATTTTGGATACTAGCCCTTTGTCTGATATGTCATTTGCAAATATCTTCTCTCATTCTGTCGCTTGTCTTTTGGTTTTGTTGACTGTTTCCTTTGGTTTGCAAAAGGTTTTTATCTTGATGAAGTCCAAATAGTTCATTTTTGCCCTTGGCTTCCCTTGCCTTTGGCAATGTTTCTAGGAAGAAGTTGCTTCGGCTGAGGTCGAAGACGTTGCTGCCTGTGTTCTCTTTTAGGATTTTGATGGACTCCTGTCTCACATTGAGGTCTTTCACCCATTTTGAGACTATTTTTGTGTGTGGTATAAGGAAATGGTCCAGTTTTATTCTTCTCCATGTGGCTGTCCAATTTTCCCAACACCATTTGTTGAAGAGACTGTCTTTTTCCATTGGACATTCTTTCCTGCTTTGTCGAAGATGAGTTGACCATAGAGTTGAGGGTCCATTTCTGGGCTCTCTATTCTGTTCCATTGATCTATGTGTCTGTTTTTGTGTCAGTCTTTGTGTCAGTACCAGACTGTCTTGATGATGACAGCTTTGTAATAGAGCTGGAGGTCCGGAATTGTGATGCCTCCAAGCTTTGCTTTTCTTTTTCAACATTCCTCTGGGTATTCGGGGTATTTTCTGGTTCCATACAAATTTTAGGATTATTTATTCCATTTCTTTGAAAAAAGTGGATGGTATTTTGGTGGGGATTACATTGAATGTGTAGATTGCTCTAGGTAGCATTGACATCTTCACAATATTTGTTCTTCCAATCCATGAGCATGGAACGTTTTTCCATTTCTTTGTGTCTTCCTCAATTTCTTTTATGAGTATTTTATAGTTTTCTGAGTATAGATTCTATGACTCTTTGGTTAGATTTATGCCCAGGTATCTTATGGTTTTGGGTGTGATTTTAAATGGGATCGACTCTTTAATTTCTCTTTCTTCTGTCTTGTTGTTGGTGTATAGG
>NW_027893929.1:0-12973 GCF_054177405.1 Leptonychotes weddellii | reverse complement strand
AGAACCCTGTTTGTTTTTCAGAGTCCATCGTCTCTCATGGTTCGTCTACCCCTCCGATTTCCCCCGCTTCATTCTTCCCCTCCCGCTACCTTTTTCTTCTTCTTTTTTATTTTCTTAACATATATTGCATTATTTGTTTCATAGGTACAGATCTGAGATTCAACAGTCTTGCACAATTCACAGCGCTTACCAGAGTGCATACCCTCCCCAGTGGAAGATTAGTTGCTTTCTATTAGTTACCTTGTCCATGTTATATTGGGCAAGTTAATTAAAATTTCAGTGCCTTAGTTTCTGTTTATATAAATCTGGTCCACTACTAGTACCTACCTCAAAGCTTATTGTGTGGATTAAAGTGATAGTACACATAAAGCACTTAGTATAGTGTCTGGTAAAAAAGATAAATACTCAAATGTTATCCTTTATTATTTTACTGCACTGTTCAATATGGCAGCTGCTAGGCATTGTGGCTATTTAGAAACTAAAAGAATTTTATATATATTTTATTTTGAACTGGTGTTAGACAGACAAAAGAGTGGCAAAAAATAGAAGAATAATACAAAGAGTTTCCTTATATACCTTGTAATGCTTTCCTTAATATCAACCCACATAACCATATGATTATCAAGAACAGGAAATTAACATTGGTACAATATTATTAACTAAAAGCACATATATTTTTCCCATGCAGTTTTCTTTTTTTTTTAATATATTTTTTCTATTCCAGAATTCTACCTGACATCCTACCTTGTATTTAGTTGTCACACTTATTTGGTCTCTTTTGGTGTATGATAATTCCTGTTTTCCCTTACCTTTATGACCTTGACACTTTTGAAGATTACTGATCAGTTGTTATATATTTTTTTAATTGCTTATAGACTGTCCCTCTGGGTTGGTGTGATGTTTTCTCATGATTGAAAGGAGGTTATGTGTTTTGTTTTGTTTTGTTTTCAAGAATAGAAGAGAAATATTTTGTGTCCTTTTCAATGCAACGTATCAAAGGTTCATGATGTTGATATGTCTTTTACTTGTTATGTTTACCTTGAGTGCTTATGATGGGATCTGCAGGGTGTCTCCACTATAAAGTTATTATATTTTCCTTTGTAGTTGTTAAGTATCTTGGGAGAGATAACATGAGAAAATCAATTTTTTTTCTTCAAATATTGTTTACCAATTTTATCATCCTTTTGTGGATCATATCTATATTTATTATTGCTGCATTTTGCTAATGATTAATTTCTAATTATCTTTTTCTTTCTACATTTATTAATAGAGTTCTATTGTGAGGAAGAATTATTTATTCACTTTATTTTAGTATGGATTCATGGGTACTTATTTTATTCTATATATTAATATTCAGTATTATCATCATTTATTTTGTTGCTCCAAATACTCAGCTCTGGCCATTAAGAGCTGCTTCAGCTTGGCTGCTGATATTTATTCAACAAGCTGCCGTCTTTTTTTTTTTTTTTTTGAGTATTTATTTACTTTTGACACCACAGCATATTCTAGGCTCATTCTGAATATTCCTTATTGCAGCACTGGAATCAACCCCTTCTCTTAGGAGCTAGGGTTTCTTTTACTGGAGCATAGTATTTAGAAAATAGGTATGGGTGTTGGATGTCTTCATTGTTATTAGGGATGTATGTGTAGTAGCCCATGCATACACATGTATCTCTATTTCTGAATCTGTATTTCTGTACTTGTATATAAAACCATGAGTTTATACTGATGCCTTTGATTCCAACATAACAACACAGGGTTTATTCTAGCCTTTCCTGTTTATTTATAAATGAGAAATCCAGCTCTCATTTCCAACAATCTATTTGCATATTTTTTGAAGTCTAGTATACATACAGAGTAGTTTCAGAATTGTTAACCCATATCCCTGTGGCAAACACTTCTACTAACCAGACTGCAACATTTATGTCAAGTTCCTTTGACCCTTAGCCTTACAGCATGTGGTCACAATGTTCAGTGTAATACAGTTTACTTGCTAGTGTTTGTTTTCCATTAGAGTTCCTTGTCCCCTCACATTCTGGTTGGTTTTAATTATTTATTTGGGATGTGTGTAAAAGGTATGTGAAACATCACTATAGTTTTAAGAGTTATGCAAGAAGATATGCTTAAAGAAGTGTGACTGTCTCACATCCTTGCTTATTTACTCTTATTCCTTCCTTCTTGGACACCCTTTTCTCCCTTTTCCACCTATTCTGTACATAAGCAATCTCTCCATACAAATGAGAAGAATCTTGTTTATTTTTTAAAATCCTCTTTTTTTTCTTACCTGAAGGATAGTATGCTATATATGCTTTGGAGGCTTTAATTTTTTCACCTAACAATATTTCCTGAAAGTCTTTCAATAGTGGTTCAAAGCCATCTTCCTTATTACATTTTTTAAAGCTATATAGTACTCTATTGTGTGTATGCACCATAGTTTATTTAACCATTCTCTTGTGTATGGGTATTTAGGCGTTTATAATGTTTTCAATTATAAAAATCAATTCAAATTATTACCTTATGTATATGTACTTAGGTTTTGTAAGGGGGGGAACCCACAGGGTAGAGTCCTAGGAGGGGTATTGCTAGGTAAATGCATATATAATTTTGTTGAGTATTGTCAAACTTCCCTCCAGAAGGGGTATACAAATTGTATTCACAGTTTTACCTACAGAATATGTTGTTGTGTATAATTTGCCTGTATGGTAGATGAGAATTGGTATTTCAGTGTGGCTTTAATTTATAGTTATTTAATCATATGTCAGTTTTACATTTTTTGATGGGATTTTTCATATGCTGAGAGCCATTTTTATATCTTTTCATGTGAATTGTCATTCATATGTTTTCCCATTTTTATTTATTATTTTGCCCATCAGTTTTTAATTTAATGTTATATATACATAAAGTTAATATTTAATATAACAAATATTACAATACAGGTGTTGGTGTCCTGACTCCCTAGGTAGTAATATATCTGCATATATTATTGACTCTCCCAAAACTTAACTTGTAGCCTACAATTGACCAGCAGCCTTACTGATAACGCAGCCAATTAATGCATATTTTGTATATGTATTATATACTGTATTCTTACAGTAAAATAAGCTAGAGAAGAGAAAATGGTATTAAGAAAATCATAACAGAATATACACAAAGAAAAGAGAGAAAATACATGTACAGTACTATACTGTAAAAAATTCACATGTAAATGGACCCGCACAGTTCAAACCTGTTGTTCAAGGGTCAACTGTATATATCACTAGTCCTTTGTCTATGGTATGTGTTGTAAATATTTTTTGCCATTTTGTCAGTCGTTTTTTTTTACTTTGTTTATATTGGATTTTTTTCTGCAGAAATAAAAAATATATACAGTCAAATTTTATTAAATTTTTCCTTTTATTTCCTATGAATTTGAGTAATAGAAAGTCTTCCCCTATACCAAGGTAAAAGAGAAGTTTACTCATGTTTTCAAGTACTTGTTTGGTTTCATTCATTAGACTTCCAATTTTGTTTGGTGATTATTCTTGCATGTGGTGTGAGATGTGGATCTAAGTTTATCTTTTTCCAATGGCTTTGCAGCTGTTTCAATACCTGTTATTAACATGTGTATTTTTATCTCAGTGATTTGAGGTGTCGCTATTGTCATATATGAAATTCCCATATGTATTTAAGTTTAATTCTGGACATTTTATTCTGTTGGTCTATTGGTCTAGTCATATGCTAGTACCACATTTGTTTGTTTGTTTTTATTGAAGTATAGCTGACATACAATGTCACATTAGTTTTAGATATAGGTACCCTACTATTTTAAATAGAGAGACTTTGTAGTATCCTTTAATGTCTACTAAGGCTAGTAGTTCCACATATTTCTTCTTTTACAGAGTTTTCCTGGGTACTCTTCCATGTTTTTTCTTCCATCTGGACTTTAATATCATTTTTATCTAACTTTATGATTTTTTGGTGTAATTAGGTTTACATATAAATCAACTTATGGAGAACTTGACATTCTTACAACGTTTAATTGTTTTTTTCAAGAACAGAGGGTGTCTTTACATTTGTTCAGGTCTTCCAGGAGTGTTAAAATTTTCCTTATACACTTATACAACCTTTAAATTAAATTTATTCCTAAATCTTTAGTATTGGTGTTGCTATTGTAAATGAGGTTTCTCTACTCTTAAGTTCTCTAACTGTTCATTGTTAGAGAGTATATAGAGCCTCTAGGATTTTCCAGGTATAATACTTTAACAACAGCAAATAGAGATAGTTTTACTTTACTTTATCTATGTTTTATATTTCCTATTGATTCCTCTTATCTGAGTTGGGCAACACTGTGGAATAATGTGTGAAGTAGTAGTGTGACAACGGGTATTCTTACTTTGTCCTAAGCTTACTGGAAATGCCTCTAGTATTTCCTCATCAAATAAGATACTAACTTGAAGACTAAGGTAAGTATATTTTTATCAGGTTAAGAAAGAATTTCTTTTTTTTTTTAAGATTTTATTTATTTATTTGAGAGAGAGAAAGCATGAGAGGTGGGAGGGTCAGAGGGAGAAGCAGACTCCCCGCTGAGTAGGGAGCCTGATGCGGGACTCGATCCCAGGACCCTGGGATCATGACCTGAGCCGAAGGCAGTCGCTTAACCAACTGAGCCACCCAGGCGCCCAAGAAAGAATTTCTTAATTCTGATTTCCTTGAGTGCTTTTATCATGAATTAGTGTTGTTTTTGTGAAAGGTTTTCTTAGCATCTATAGAAATAATTTTTGTAGTACTATATATGTTTGGCCATATACACATTTTCCATAAATTTGCCTAAGTATTTTATTGGAGTCTGTCACATTTATGTTAATTTGTTTAAACTATATTTGTACTTATTTAAATGATTGCCCCAACAACCCCTTTACAACAGTCCCTCAACAATGCCGTGTACAATCCTTACTGTTACCTTAAATGCATTCTTTTTTTTCTTTTTTAATTAAGTTTTTAAATTTTAATTCCAGTATAGTTAACATACAGTGTTATATTAGTTTCAGGTACTATATAGTGATTCAATAATTCTACACATTACTCAATGCTCATCATGATAAGTGTACTCTATTCTTAACTACTTATTAAATGGTCCTCAGTTCAAAATGATTGATTGCTAAATAAAAAGTAGGAGACTACCAATATTAACTGCGTAGGATCAACTACCCATGTCCTTCAAGTGGTTGTCACAGCTCAGAGCCATGGACTCTATACTACATTTTAAGTAAGTAGAAGTCATATGACATTGTAGACTGTGGAGGATAATTGCTATTTTTTTAAGGCTTACCATCTGTACCATCTCCTATGTTTGGATAGTTACTACTTTAAGAGTCTCAGTAGAAGAGTCTCAGTAGAAGGTAGAGATTCTTTCTTTCTTTAAAAGTTGAAAACAGAGGCGCCTGGGTGGCTCAGTCGTTAAACGTCCACCTTCGGCTCAGGTCATGATCCCAGGGTCCTGGGATTGAGCCCCGCATCGGGCTCCCTGCTCAGCGGGAAGCCTGCTTGTCCCTCTCCCTCTCCCCCTGCTTGTGTTCCCCCTCTCTCTGTCTCTCTCTCTCTGTCAAATAAATAAATAAAATCTCAAAAAAGAAAAAGAAAATTAAATAAATAAATAAATAAATAAAAGTTGAAAACACCATGTATCAACTCTTTCATCCACCACCAATCAATGAAATGTTTCCAACCAATTCTTAAAATTGGAAGGTAATGATGCAAAAATAAAAATAAATAAATAAATATATTGAGACTGGCTGAGAGTTTAGTGCAGAGGCAGCATAAATATGTGACTGTCAGGGGCAACAGAGTAAGTGGCTTATGACTGAGAGCTCTCACTAGTGCAGCAACACTCCCTTGGCACAGTTAGTGGGTGTGCGGTATATTTGCTTCTTATCTTTTTCTTCCCTTTTCTAACTAGTTAAGAAATATTTGTTTAGCCTTTCATATATATCTTTTCCCTTTATGTCATAATTCTAAGTCTCTTCTGAATCATCACCGGAACCTCTTTGTGTCTCTTCAATAGTGGAGGGAAAACACTCAGTACTTGGTAGAGCCTGGTGGTTTAAAATCAGATAAAGATACAAATTTAAAGCCTACCTCTACTATTTAGTAGTAGAGTGACTTTTAGTAAATCAGTGAACCCTTATTTTCCATAGTAAATCTGTAAATTAGGGACATTATTACTAATTTTATGGGGGTGTTATAAGAATTAAATGAGGTAATGTTAGCAAAGACCATAACATAATATTCACCCTGTTTACAGTAGATATTTAGTACAGTGTGTAGTAATCATTAGTAATTATATAGTCTCAGTATTGCCTATGATCTTACAAGTATTATTTGTATTCACTATGTGAGATACCAATCTCTACAGTCACATTTCAGCTTGACTTTTAATTTTTCTTGCTTTTATTTTCTCAAAAGTATGCCTGTTTACTTAGTTCTCACCTTTAAAATGATATTCACCCAGGCCTTAACATCTAGTGATTAAAATTGTGAGAGAATATGGATCTTTGTTCTAAGAGTTTTATGGTTAAATAAACAAATAACATTTTATGCTGTTCATGTAAGTAGGATTTTATGTTCTTAAGATTGTAGTCTGTAGGCAACTAGTAAGAGGGAACAAGTTACTTCGAAGAAAAACTAGCTGCTCCAAACTGCCAGCACCTCATGAATCAGAAGGTCATGTGGGGGCACAAATAGGTGAACCCAGCCAAGTGTGATATAGGGCAGATTTCTCAAATTTTGTTTCTTGGGACATTAGTACCATTCAAAATATCAACAGTATTTTTTGAACTAAAAGGGCTTGGTAATATTGTATGTCAGAATCCTTACTTATCAGGACTGCCTCTTGAGTTTTTACCATGCAAAATTAGTATAGTAGAGATTCTGAAAACTAAATTTACCAGAGTAAATAAACTGGTCTCATTTTTATAAAACCTTTATTTTTCCCAGCCTACTGGAACATTTCTTTAGTTTGTTTTGATTTGTTTTTAACCATTTTGAGATGATCCAAGGAATACAGTTGATATGATTCAGTAATGACAAATTAAACTGAAAAGGTAGGCCTGACCAATTGTGAAAACTCATGAAAAACAGTCTAAATATTTGAAGCTTTACCCTGTAGGCACTGGAGAGCTATTAAATATTTTTGAGGTAGAACAAAAAGGAATTGGTGAGTTAGAAAGATTAATTGACAATACGTACATTTTATTTAAAAAAGGGGACAGAGATGGAGGCAGCTATTGTTGTTATCACAACTATTGTGATATCAAAATTTTGAGAAATTAATTAAGAATTAGAATGAAGGCACTGAATGTAGAATGGAAGCCATCAGTAGAAGAGATTAAATCACAGGATACGGTGACTAATGGATATGGATGGGAAAAGAGAAACGATGTTGAGTAAAAGTAGTTTAAACTGGCAGAAGGGTCCAAGCTTGAGGACTGGACAAAATGTTATATGAAGTAATCCTTGAACTAATCAAATCAAGAGGATGGGGCTATTTGTGGAGGAATTATTACAAATATTTTAGGAACTTAAAAATTGGGGGATTATTCTGATGTCTCCACTTAAGTTGTCTGGAGTCAGAATTTGCAAGCTCTCTGTCTTGCATTTTCTAATCTGATAAAGAGAGCTAAAAGATGATAAACACTTCTTTTGACACAGATTGTGTCATCTTTTTTTTTTTTCTTTAAAGATTTTTATTTATTTATCTGACAGAGAGAGACACAGTGAGAGTGGGAACACAAGCAGGGGGAGTGGGAGAGGGAGAAGCAGGAGAGGGAGAAGCAGGCTTCCCGCAGAGCAGGGAGCCCGATGCGGGGCTCGATCCCAGGACCCTGGGATCATGACCTGAGCCGAAGGCAGATGCTTAATGACTGAGCCACCCAGGTGCCCCCAGATTGTGTCATCTTTTACCTACTTGTTATGTAGAAGTATGCCTTAGTATGTGTCTGATCCATTGATGATTGGCATAGAAGAATGATTCAACAAAATCATCAGTGGATCCTTTAGTGCTTTTTGATATAACATGACATACTGTGAGGGCACAATGAAAGAAATTAGGGTTCTTCCAAGGACAAACATTCCTGAATGATGGGCAAAAATAATCTAAGGCAAGACAATTTTTCTCAACCTTATCGAAATGTCCCCATTCACTCCCTGTGTTATACTTTGGGATGTTATGATCCTTGAAAGGAATTGTGGAAGGGAAGAAGGGAATATTAAAGTCTTTGTACTAAATAAATCTTTGAGTTAGACATTCATGTTGCTCTAGACTGAATTCTATCAATCTTTTCTAGGAGTTTAAACTTCAGTGTCTTGTCTTATTTTTAAGTTACCGTAACCCCAGTTCCAAAGAGCCGCAGCTATGAAACTGAGGTCTTGGCAACAAATATGGTAAATTTAACAGGACTGCAGAATAACTAAGTGAAATTATCCACTAAAATTTAGAAGATATAGGGCTGAGTTGAGAGAGAGAGAGAGAAGGGAGGGAGGGAGAGAGGGAGAAGAGAGTTACCAGTGCTAAAAATGTACATTTTGGAATCATCAGCATAGAGTAAAAATTATATCTCTACATGAAAAATAGAGAATTTCTCAAAAAGTGGGAATATAAGCTATAGAAAACTTCATGCAACACACCACAATGGAGTTCCAAAAAATAATTATCAGCAATGGAGACTGAGATAGAACAATGTAAGAATAAAGTAGGATATATCCAGTAGAGATTTTTAAGGGAAAGGAAGTCAATTGAGGTCACAAAAGTATAAGAGGAAAAGAAGAAAGGTCATTAAATTTAGTGATAGGAAATTGTAGTATGCAGAATAATGGGGCCCCAGAGATGCCCTATTATAATCTTTGGAACCTGTGAATGTGATATGTTACATGGCAAGGGGGAATCAAGGTTGGAGATGGAAATAGGGTTGCTACTAAGCTGACCTTAAAATAAGGAGATTTTTCTGAATTATTCAAGTAAGACCAATGTAATCACAAGGCTCTCTTATATATGGATTAGGGAAGCAGAAGAGTTAGTATCAGAGTGGTATAATGTGAAAAAGACTCATCTGACTATTCCTGGCTTTGAGGTTGAAAAGAGACCATAAGCCAAGGAATGCAGTTATCCTCTAGAGGCTGGAAGGAGAAATGAATTCTCCAGAAAGTAACAGGGCCCTTCTGACACCTTGATTTTAGCTTAATGAGACCCATTTTGGCATTCTCATCTCCAGATAACAAATTTGAGATGTTTTAAGTCACTAGGTTTGTACCAGTTTGTTATAGTAGCAATTGGAAACTAATACAGATGACTATTATTTACATGGATATAGAGTTTTAGTAAAAAATACAGCAATCTATTATAGAGTGTTACAAATGAGAAATAGAAGCAGCAGGTGTAGCACATATTTTCAGCAAATTAGGCAGTGGAATAAAGAAGAGAAGTAAGATGACAAGGTCTGAGAAATTGTTAATTGGAGAAAAATTCAAATAGATCTAATTAAATAGGAATAGTATTGCTTGAGAAAATGCTCTATTATATTTAGTTCTTTCTTTGCAAGTAGTCAGAACATTTCTTAAGAAGATCATATGAGCATTATTGTCAAAGCAAACAAACGAAAATCTTCTAAATTAATGGATGCAATAAGTGAGATCTAGAAACTCACAGAAAGCTGTTTCATTTACTATAAAGAGTATTAAAAAAATCTCTAAATTATATGAAATACTGCCAATTATGAGTGAGATGAAAATAGACACTTAAAAAATTCTGGCAACTTCATGAAAATGTCAATTTTACATATTAAAAAGAAAAAATATAATGTTGACATGTTAAGTGCATTTATAGAGAAAACAAAGAAAAATTTGCTAAATCAAAGCATATGCAGAGCAAAATAGAAGACTGGGAAATTGTCAACAGAATCAGTGTATATGGAAAGTCAATGTGGCTTTTCACAGAAGTTTGTATTAGAAAGTCTAGGAGCATTTAAGAAGAAAAGGTAACTATGCCAGACAAATGCTGCTATGGACAATGCTGAATTAAGAGGATCATTTTTATGCAAAAGTACTTCCATATAAAAACACAAAAATGTTGAAAGAAACCCTCAAATCTTCATACTGATTTTACCAAAATTAAGTTTAATGCTAATAATGCAGTTTTAAAATAAACCTTTTTAAATCTCAATAAATGAACTCATTAAGTGATTGAATGTTAATTAAATATAAATGAATGATTTAGACCAAATGACCTACCAGTTTCTGTCTAAAATATTGTACCAGGAATTCTAGTGCTGGAGATGCAAGCATTTCTTGTAAAAAATATCCTGTAACCAAATGTTTGGTAAATATCTCATTAAACTTTGCTTTATGACTTCACAAACCCTTAACATATGAATCTCTAAGAAATATTCTAAATGTAGCATTTTCCCAGGTATTTTTTTTTGATAACTGAAAATATATTCCCCTGAGAATCACATAATACCAGTATGTAAATATCAGTATTTGCTCAAATACCACATGTATCTCCCAAATCACAAATACCAGTAAACTATTATCCATAGTGAAATCAGAATCCTAAAACAAAAATGAAAACTAAAAAGAATAATTTTGACTTATTTTTTTAAACCCCCACTTTCAGTAGAGTTTTTGGGTTATATTGCACTATTAAATCCATCTATTTCCTACTGAATTCACCACCTGATTATTTAGTTATCAACATTTAATTATTTTCTATTTGAGAAAGTCCTCTGTGCATTGTTGGCTCTGTCAACTGAAAGAAAATCATCCTCAGAGTAGATTACTGAATGCTTTATTTGTTAGTAAATGCTTTATTTGTCTTCCTGAGAAATACAGCCTGGGAATATCTTTCAGATTGCTCTGAAGAATTGCTCAAAAGCTTGTTAGCTACAGGGATTTTATATATACAAAGAGGGGAAAGGGGTTTATGGGCTTGCAAGCAGTTCTCGGAAAGTTTGTGTGTCACAAACATTTGTTAAAATTAAGGTTTTTAAAGGTTTTTAAGGTATATTTGTTAAAATTAAGGTTTACTGATTTCCACATAGACACCAGAAAGACCCTTATGTCATCTTAATACATTGTTTCTGCCAAATCTGATTGTTTAAAATTATTGCTTGCATGCCCCTGTATTAATTTCCTGTTTTTGACTCCTTGAGTTCACTTGAGATGGTCACAGAATGCTGACATCAGTCACCTATTTTAATGCACTGCATTGTTTGTGCCCAGATCTTTGGGCATTAAGAGCTCCCGTTTACTCCATATTCTCAATCACTCATTTGCCAAGTTATTTTCTACATGCTTGATCACCCTGTGGCTGTTTTCTTAAACAACTATCAAAACTCCTACAGTTTTTTTTTTTCTTATTTTAGTACTAACTCTACCAATAATTTGCTAAGCACCTAAGATGCCTTTCAGTTTTGTGTCTTATCTCAATAGTCACAACAACTTTGTGGCAGGTGCTCATCTTTTATTTTGCAGATGAGAAAACAAAGGAACAAAGACTCCACAGCTGGTTCTTGGTAGAGGCAAGATTTGAACCTAGGTTTGCTTGTCTCCAAAACTTGTATCTTAATACTGTTGTCTTGTGACCAGTTTTCTTTCCCTCTCTGTTCGCCCTCATGAAACCCTCATTAACTATCTAAGACTTTAGCCAGATTTCCGTGAATTGACCTGACCCTAAGGAGATGGGAGATGAAGAGGATATTACTTAGAATACAGGTCAAGGACTAGAAACCTGAGGACAACTTCTGAGGGTCATCACCAAACCCAATATCAGAGCTGACAGCCTCTGAATTCACTCATGCCTCAGGGTACCTCTTGCTTCCAGAACCCATATTTAGGCCTTGCAAAATGGGCATGCATTTCCCTTGGAGGCATTCACCTCTACTGCTTCCTTTTTCCCAGCTACCCCTCCGGGAAGCCTGCCCCTTCCAGGAGGAACCTGGACTCTCACCTGTGAGTAATTTCTTGCCTTGATTTTAAGTGCGTGCCTTCAATCAACAGCCTTTCTTCCTCTCTTGCCACTGATCTTTCCAGAGGTCCAAAAAAGTCCATTTCTTTTTTAGTAAAGAAAGGCTTTTTTGTTCTGTGCCATTGCTCCCTGATGTTCTTTTCTGATCCCAGAAGGATGCTTCATGTTACTACTTCAACCCAAGAAACTGAGGTAACTGGTGACCTTTTGGTTGTGCTGTATTAAAAGTATATTCTTTTCAACATTCCTCTGGCTATTTAGCATCTTTCCTGGTTCCATACAAATTTTAGGGTTATTTGTTCCATTTCTGTGGAAAAAGTTGATGGTATTTTGAGAGGGATTGCATTGAATGTGTAGATTGCTCTAGGTAGCATAGACATTTTAACAATATTTTTCTTTCAATCCACGAGCATGGAATGTTTTTCCATTTCTTTGTGTCTTACTCAGTTTCCTTCATGAGTATTCTACAGTTTTCTGAGTACAGATCCTTTGCCACTTTGGTTAGATTTATTCCTAGTTA
Organism: Leptonychotes weddellii; assembly: GCF_054177405.1. Lineage (NCBI taxonomy): Eukaryota > Metazoa > Chordata > Mammalia > Carnivora > Phocidae > Leptonychotes > Leptonychotes weddellii. The sequence goes on along the minus strand of NW_027893929.1, from coordinate 458 downwards.
TCTTACGGTTTTTGGTGCAATTGTAAATGGGATTGACTCCTTAATTTCTTTTTCTTCTGTCTCGTTGTTTGTGTATAGAAATGCAACGGATTTCTGTGCATTGATTTTGTATCCTGCCACTTTATTGAATTCCTATATGAGTTCTAGCAGTTTTGGGGTGGAGTCTTTTGGGTTTTCCACATAAAGTATCATATCATCTGCAAAGAGTGAGAGTTTGACTTCTTTGCCGATTCAGAAACCAAAACTGGTGGCATCACAATTCCGGACTTCAAGATCTATTACAAAGCTGTAATCATCAAGACAGTCTGGTACTGGCACAAAAACAGACACATAGATCAATGGAACAGAATAGAGAGCCCAGAAATGGACCCTCAACTCTATGGCCAACTAATCTTTGACAAAGCAGGTAAGAACGTCCAATGGAAAAAAGACAGTCTCTTCAACAAATAGTGTTGGGA
>NW_027893928.1:0-240 GCF_054177405.1 Leptonychotes weddellii | reverse complement strand
GCCAGCATTACCTTAATCCCCAAACCAGGCAAAGAACCCATCAAAAAGGAGAATTTCAGACAAATATCCCTGATGAATATGGATTCTAAAATCCTCAACAAAATCCTAGCTAATAGCATCCAACAATACATTAAAAGGATCATCCCCCAAGAGCAAGTGGGACTTAAACCCGGAATGCAAGGGTGGGTCAACATTCGCAATCAATCAATGTGATAGAACACATTAATAAGAGGAGAGAAG
>NW_027893927.1:0-240 GCF_054177405.1 Leptonychotes weddellii | reverse complement strand
TTGTTGCTATTCTTTTCTTGGATCTCCTTTTTAGTTTGTAGGTTCCGAATGGTTTGATCCCTATCCAGCTGAATTCCTGAGAGGAGACGAAATCTAGGTCTCCTACTCCTCTGCCATCTTGCTCCGCCCCCCCTAAAATTTCTTTTTTGTTGTAAGTTTTATAATAAAAATAGTAAAGATTTTAAAAATAAAAATACACAGTAGTAACAAAAATTTTAAATATAGTGGGCTTGATTTTAA
>NW_027893926.1:0-240 GCF_054177405.1 Leptonychotes weddellii | reverse complement strand
TATTTTGCTCAGCATAATACCCTCCAGTTCCATCCACGTCGTTGCAAATGGCAAGATCTCATTCCTTTTGATGGCTGCATAATACTCCATTGTATATATATACCACATCTTCTTTATCCATTCATCTGTTGATGGACATTCCCGATGTTCATAGCAGCAATGTCCACAATAGCCAAACTGTGGAAAGAGCCCAGGCTCTTTTATTTTACTTTTTTTTCCCTATTTTACTCCCAGACTTTG
>NW_027893925.1:0-240 GCF_054177405.1 Leptonychotes weddellii | reverse complement strand
CATTCTTTTCCACAGTCAGCTTAGTTTAATGCTATTGCCTGGTTCCACAGAAATATTTCCAGTTCTTAGCACTTTGGATCAGGTAGGTATTACCAGATTTATGCAACTAGTCACGTATATATCCTTTCCCTGCATGGGAAGTAACAGTTGTTACTTATCTTAAATACTAAGTTATTCAGCTCGACAGAACACACCTACAGCTAACAAATCCCTACAAGTTTATTTGGACTCTTAAAGAAT
>NW_027893924.1:0-240 GCF_054177405.1 Leptonychotes weddellii | reverse complement strand
ACCTCGCATAACTATCATAAATTTGACAGTGAGTATGAGAAAATGGGACGTGGTCCTGGCCCCTTACAAGAGAGATCTCTCTTTGAGAAAAAGAGGGGCGCTCCTCCAAGTAGCAATATTGAAGACTTCCATGGACTCTTACCGAAGGGTTATCCCCATCTGTGCTCTATATGTGATTTGCCAGTTCATTCTAATAAGGTGAGTTAATGCAACAGATACTTCTAATTTCTTTTACATTGT
>NW_027893923.1:0-240 GCF_054177405.1 Leptonychotes weddellii | reverse complement strand
CCTTTCCTGAATGTTTGGTGTAACTGGCCACCGTGGTGACTAGTGTGAATTGCATACAGAGCAAATGGTCTCAAACAGTTGCTTCTGATGTCACTGCTTTGCCAGTAAGCTTGTCCTCTTCAGGCTCTGGAACCAGATAATTTATATTACCTACCATATATTAACAGGATTCAAGCTAAGTGTTAACTGCCCATTATCAGCTGTCACTGCACAGTTAATAGTTACCAAATACTGATGATT
>NW_027893922.1:0-240 GCF_054177405.1 Leptonychotes weddellii | reverse complement strand
TGTGAAGTTGGATGGGATCTCTCTATCCTAGGTAGGTGGACACCAAACATAGGAATCTGTTTAAGAATAAATGAGTTATTTAATTGTGTTCCTAAAGTTTATTGTCTGTCAGAGACTCCAGTATTCTGAATTCCTGTAGTTTTATTCCAAAGGGTACTGATTCAGTAGGTCCAGGATGGTTCATTAAAAAAAAAAAAAAAATCCTTAGGAATTGCAAATTATAATAAAGACCCAAATGGA
>NW_027893921.1:0-240 GCF_054177405.1 Leptonychotes weddellii | reverse complement strand
TGTTATATCCATTATGGAGAAAAGTAAGTTAATTTTCTTATGTAACAGAGACCATCACATGTCACTTGAACTTCTGGCAGTTTGCTATTAAGCATCATGACTTTTTTTTTTTTTTAATTTTATTATGTTATGTTAGTCACCATACAATACATCATTGGTTTTTGATGTGGTGATCCACGATCCATTGTTTTCGTATAACTCAGTGCTCCATGCAGTACATGCCCTCCTTAATACCCATCA
>NW_027893920.1:0-240 GCF_054177405.1 Leptonychotes weddellii | reverse complement strand
TGGGGGGGCACCTGGGTGGCTCAGTCGGTTAAGCGACTGCCTTCGGCTCAGGTCAAGATCCCGGAGTCCCGGGATCGAGTCCCGCATCGGGCTCCCTGCTCAGCAAGGAGCCTGCTTCTCCCTCTGACCCTCCCCCACTCATGTACTCTCTCTCGCTCTCTCTCATTCTCGCTCTCTCAAAATAAATAAATAAATCTTTTAAAAAAAAAAATGTCTTGTGGGATTTTCCTTCCCCTGTCC
>NW_027893919.1:0-240 GCF_054177405.1 Leptonychotes weddellii | reverse complement strand
CCGTGCTATTCAAGGGTCAAGTGTATAATAAATATGGATACTTTTTATGTTGCATGAACAAAAGTTGTGTATAAGCCAAAGGTATGATAAGAAGTAAAAATAAAACTGCATTCTAATGGTGAACGCTGTGAATTGTGCAAGACTGTTGAATCACAGATCTATACCTCTGAAACAAATACATTATATGTTAAAAAAAAAAAAGAAGAAGAAGAAGATAGCAAGAGGGGAAGAATGAAGGGG
>NW_027893918.1:0-1566 GCF_054177405.1 Leptonychotes weddellii | reverse complement strand
CTGGCCATCTGTATGTCTTCTTGGAGAAATGTCTGTTCATGTATTCAGTCCATTTTTTAATTGGATTATTTGGAGTTTTTTTGATGTTGAGTTGTGTAAGTTTTTTAAATATTTTGGATACTAACCCTTTATTGGGTATGTCATTTGCAAATATCTTCTCCCATTCAGTAGATTGCCTTTAGTTTTATTGATTGTTTCCTTTACTGTGAAGAAGATTTTTATTTTGATGTAGTCCCAATAGTTTATATTTGCTTTTGTTTCCCTTGCCTCAGGAGACATACCTAGAAAAATGTTGCTATAGCTGATGTCAGAGAAATTGTTGCCTGTGTTCTCTTCTAGGAATTTTACGGTTTCAGGTATCACATTTAGGTCCTTATCCATTTTGAGTTTATTTTTGTTTATGGTGTAAGAAAGTGGTCCAATTTCATTCTTTTGCATGTAGCTGTCCAGATTTTCCAACATCATTTGCTGAAGAGACTGTCTTTTCCCCCTAGCATATTCTTTTCTTCCTTGAGGAAGATTAATGGACCATATAATCGTAGGTTTATTTCTGGGCTCTCTATTTTGTTCTGTTGATCTATGTGTCTGTTTTTGTGCCAGTACCATACTGTTTTGATTACTATGGATTTGTAGTATATCTTGAAATCTGGGATTGTGATACCTCCAGTTTTCTTCTTTTTCAACATTTCTTTGTTATTTGGGGTCTTTTGTGGTTGCATACAAATTTTAGGATTATCTATTCTAGTTCTGTGAAAAATGCTATTGGGTTTTTGTTTGTTTTTTGTCTTTTTATTTTTTATTTTTTCAATTTTATTATGTTATGTTAATCACCATACATTACATAATTAATTTTTGATGTAGTGTTCCATGATTCATTGTTTACATTCCGTATAGCACCCAGTGCTCCATTCAATATGTGCCCTCTTTAATACCCATCAGCAGGCTAACCCATCCCCCAACCCCCCTCCCCTCTAGAACCCTCAGTTTGTTCTCAGGGTCCATAGTCTTTCATGGTTCATCTCCCCCTCCGATTTCCCCCCCTTCCTTTTACCCTTCCTACTACTATCTTCTTCTTTTTTAAAAAATATAATGTATTATTTGTTTCAGAGATACAGGTCTGTGATTGAACAGTCTTACACAATTCACAGCGCTCACCATAGCACATACCCTCCCCAAAGTCCATCACCCAGCCACCCCATCCCTCCCACCCCCCACCACTCCAGCAACCCTCAGTTTGTTTCCTGAGATTAAGAATTCCTCATATCAGTGAGATCATATGATACATGTCTTTCTCTGATTGACTTCATTCACTCAGCATAATACCCTCCAGTTCCATCCACATCGTTGCAAATGGGAAGATTTCATTCCTTTTTATGGCTGCATAATATTCCATTATATATATATACCACTCTTCTTTATCCATTCATCTGTTGATGGACATCTTGGCTCTTTCCATAGTTTGGCTATTGTGGACATTGCTGCTATAAATATTGGGGTGCACATACCCCTTTCGATTCCTACATTTATATCTTTGGGATAAATACCCAGTAGTGCAATTGCTGGGTC
>NW_027893917.1:0-240 GCF_054177405.1 Leptonychotes weddellii | reverse complement strand
TCAGAACCGGTCCTGGCGAGGGGGGTCAGCACAGGGCTTGTGGACACGTGACGTGGTGCCGCACCGAGGGAAACAGTCTGGCCGTGCCCCAGGCGACCCACACAGACTTACGGCCTGACCCCGCAGTCCACCGCCCGGTGCACGTGCGCGTGTCCACACAAACACGGTCCTCGTGAGAGCCAAACGGCCGTGTGTCTGTCTCCGCCAATCGGGCAGCGATCCAGCCATCGGACGGAGCGT
>NW_027893916.1:0-240 GCF_054177405.1 Leptonychotes weddellii | reverse complement strand
CCGGCGGGGGTGGCCTGGTGGTGGGTATTGAGGAGGGCACGTTCTGCATGGAGCACTGGGTGTTATGCACAAACAATGATCATGGAACACTACATCTAAAACTAATGATATAATGTATGGGGATTAACATAAGAATAAAAAAAATTTAAAAATATATATATACATAAAAAAAAAAGAAGGGTTTGCGTCTTTCTGTACCTCTTTTGATCTTACAGAGCTGGACCTGCACTTCTCATAGGT
>NW_027893915.1:0-240 GCF_054177405.1 Leptonychotes weddellii | reverse complement strand
GTAATATAAAAACAAACCAAATCATATTGTAAAAAATTCCATTTTTTACATGGTCTGGTACTTTTAACAAAATGCTAATGCAACTTTTTAAACTACTTTGTGAAACTCAAAATGCTATGCGATAATAATAAGAGATTTTATTATTTTTTTAAAGATTTTATTTATTTATTTAATTGACAGAGAGAGAGAGACAACGAGAGAGAGAACACAAGCAGGGGGAGTAGGAGAGGGAGAAGCAGG
>NW_027893914.1:0-240 GCF_054177405.1 Leptonychotes weddellii | reverse complement strand
TACGTGTGTGCACATGTGCATGTTCTCTCTCTCTCTCTGTAAAATTAAATAAATCTTTTAAAAAGAAATAAATAAAAATGTGGCTTTGTATCAAAAAGAATGAGATCTTACCATTTGCAACGACGTGGATGGAACTGGAGGGTATTATGTTGAGTGAAGTAAGTCAGAGAAAGGCATGTATCATATGATCTCACTGATACGAGGAATTCTTAATCGCAGGAAACAAACTGAGGGTTGCTG
>NW_027893913.1:0-240 GCF_054177405.1 Leptonychotes weddellii | reverse complement strand
ATCCCAGGCCCCGGGGGTCATGACCTGAGCCAAAGGCAGATGCTTAACCGACTGAGCCACCCAGGCACCCCCTTTTTGAACTGTCTTTGAGATGTGGTATCCACTTAAACTCACAGCATATCTCCATTTAGACAAGCCCTCAGTAGGTCCATGAGGTTAACGGCTGCCTACTGGCAGTTCTAGAGCTCAGCTATTCAGTCTCACAGTGTAGGTGTGCCCTGGGTCCCATACTTAGCTCCT
>NW_027893912.1:0-240 GCF_054177405.1 Leptonychotes weddellii | reverse complement strand
TTGGTCCTGGCCCAGGGGATGAGGAGGACTCACGGGTCCCGCTTTTTTCCGTGGGCTGGTCTTGCCACCTTGTACCTCCCAGCAATGCCCACACATCTCTGAGGAGGACTTTGCCAACCCCTCAGGTGCTGACAAAACCCCTTTTCTTTCCTCCCGGGCTCGCAGGCTCTCTTTCCACGGACGAGTGCTCGCCGCCCCGCGTTCTGCCAGGGGAATGTGGATGAAGGAAGTGCGTCCACA
>NW_027893911.1:0-240 GCF_054177405.1 Leptonychotes weddellii | reverse complement strand
TCGAGTCCCGCATCGGGCTCCCTGCTCGGCGGGGAGTCTGCTTCTGCCTCTGACCCTCCTCCCTCTCATGTTCTCTGTCTCTCATTCTCTCTCTCGCAAATAAATAAACTCTTAAAAAAATAAATAAATAAATGCATCAGGTCTGCCTTTGTTCTGTGACAAAGGTGGTGCATAAAAACCAACCACAGATCTCTCCTACTCCACATAGTGCCTCAAGAAGGCACCCTGTTTACCCTGGAC
>NW_027893910.1:0-240 GCF_054177405.1 Leptonychotes weddellii | reverse complement strand
CATGGGAGCAAGCCCATCCAGCCGCCGCTCCGGTCCCCTCATCACAGGCTGTGCTCAGCCCTGAGGCACAGAGTCCACCTACACTGGCCTGGAGAGCAGCTTGCTGTGACCCCATGGATCCCTCTGTGGGGCCTCCCCCTGGCCCAGCCCTGCCCCATACTTCCCCATAGTCGGGTCCCACGGCCAGTGACTCCAGCAACGAGGGGGGTGCAAATCCACTCTGTCCTTAGACCACCAGTT
>NW_027893909.1:0-240 GCF_054177405.1 Leptonychotes weddellii | reverse complement strand
GAATAAAAAAAAACTAATGATGTAATGTATGGTGATTAACATAACATAATTTAAAAAAGTCAATAATAAAAGATGTTCCTGGAAGCATAAAGTATAAATAAATGCCATTGTGCTTCAAACCTATGGGACTAAAATTTTAAAAAAATTTTTCAAAATTAGTTTCAGTTTAATTAAGCAATAGATCCGTGTAGCAAAAAGACAGCTGATCTTGGATTAGGAAACTAATCTTTTTGTTGCCCT
>NW_027893908.1:0-240 GCF_054177405.1 Leptonychotes weddellii | reverse complement strand
GGGGCACCTGGGTGGCTCAGTTACTTAAGCATCTGCCTTAAGCTCAGGTCATGATCCCAGGCTCTTGGGATCAATCAGGCTCCCTGCTCAGTGGGGAGCCTGCTTCTCCCTCTCCTCCCCACTCCTGCTCTCTCTCCCTATCTCTGTCTCTCTCTCAAATGAATAAATAAAATCTTTTAAAAAATAAAACAAAACAAAACAATGTGCTTCCTTGTTCCATCTCCAAGGTAGACTTTTGTT
>NW_027893907.1:0-1566 GCF_054177405.1 Leptonychotes weddellii | reverse complement strand
TGGTAAAGTAACAAGTGGTATGGACGTGATTAAGGAAATAGAAGCTGTACCAACTGGCAACAAAGGTATGCATGGCGATGTACCAAAAGAGCCTGTTACCATTAATTCGGCTACTGTTGTTAGTGAGTAATACAAGTTCTAAATATTATAGTCTGCCTCATATTAAACCACTACGGTGTTGACCGCCCTAGATGTACTATTTGTACTATCTGCAATTGGTCGCCTTGTAGTGGATTTAAATGAGTTTGACTATACTTTTAGCTTTGTTAACGTGTAGGCTGGGGCTTTTATTTAGTGCAGCATTCTTAATAAAAGACAGCCTTTAACTAGGCTAGAGCCGCAGTCTACACCAATTAAGAGTAGTGACTATTAAATAAGTTTCTATTATGCCTAAACATTCGACAGCTATTATTGATTATGCTCATCTAATCACCACGCGCCCGCACGATATACAGCAAGTGGTGATTAGTGATTTGCATTTATCAAAGGACGAGCCTGCCATTGTGCAGGCTTTTTCGTCTCTATTAAATGATTTAATTGTACTACCCAATTTGCAAAAGCTATTTATTGCAGGTGATTGGTTTGATGCTTGGATAGGTGATGATGAATATCTGACACTTAGTGAGCCTGAATTACAGACTCACTGGTTAACTGCGATTATTGAGCAATTAAAAAGTCTACAACAAACAGGATGCCGCGTGCTAATTATGCATGGCAATCGGGATTTTTTATTAGGTCAAAAGTTTTGTGATACCTTTAATGGACAGCTTATTTTTGAGCCGTATAATTTAAAGATTGGTGGGCAACGTTTTCGTCTTGAGCATGGGGACGCCCTTTGTACCGATGATATTGCTTATCAGCGCTTTAGACGAGTCATGCGTAATCGCTTGGTACAGAAGTTATTGTTAAGCAGGCCACTGGATAAACGACGTGAAATGGCACGTAATCTACGTAAAAAAAGCCATGCGGAGAACGCACAAAAGGCTGAGTATATAATGGATGTGAATGATAAAGCGGTGGCAAAAGCCATCAAAAATTATGATGCGTTGTTACATGGTCATACGCATCGCCCTGATATCCATGCCCTTGATGCGTCTAAGCATACGGATAAATCAGCGGTCAAAAATGATAAGAAAAAATCTAAATTTTCGGCTCATTCTAACTTTAACAAGCTAGGACATGTCTTAACTGGCAGAATGAGCAATGTACTTAATAACACGCTTAGCGATAGGTTTAAGAGTCATTCTGACGAGCCAAAACTTCGCTATGTATTGGGCGATTGGCGAGTTATTAATGGGGGACGTGCCAGCCAAAGGGTTGAGGCAGTTATTGGTATGGTGATTGGCTCTAACACGTCACGCCAAAGTCGTGCTAGCTTTCAAATGGTAAGATTTGAGGCTTAAGAAAAGTCCCTATTTTTAATTTTATAAGAGCTAAAAGAAAAAAACCCACTCTTAAGCGAGAACTTCGGAGGGGGTTTATTTTCTCTTAGGAGGGATTTAGGCAGATATTTTAAAAGTAAAATATGACTTAGCAGAAAAATTTACTGCTCAGTATAAGCCTACT
>NW_027893906.1:0-240 GCF_054177405.1 Leptonychotes weddellii | reverse complement strand
TTTTTTTTTTTTTTTTTCAGTGAAATTGGATGCAATTCCACCTAGAAGCGGAATGTCTAGATCATCCTTAGATTTCTGTCTACATTAGAAATAGTTTGTGGAGCTACAAAAATGATTCTTGGAGAATGCAGTAAAATTTGGTATCATACCAATTAAATTCAGATTCAGAAATCTGTTATTTTCTTTTTTTTCTTTAAAAAAACCTTTTTATTATGGAAAAATTTGAAACCTAACCAAAAG
>NW_027893905.1:0-240 GCF_054177405.1 Leptonychotes weddellii | reverse complement strand
TGGAGTCCCTGGATCGAGTCCCACATCGGGCTCCCTGCTCGGCGGGGAGTCTGCTTCTCCCTCTGACCCTCCCCCCTCTCATGTGTTCTCTCTCATTCTCTCTCTCTCAAATAAATAAATAAAATCTAAAAAAAAAAAAAAAAAATTTTGGTGTAGATTCTTCCAGACTTTTCCTATGCATATAGATATATGTTGTAAACGTACTCAGGTTCCAATCATTTCATATACTGCTTTTATCAT
>NW_027893904.1:0-240 GCF_054177405.1 Leptonychotes weddellii | reverse complement strand
ATATACATATATAACATGTAGTACTGTGCTTTAATGTTTATGTTTTTATTCTAGACCTTATTCCATGTCATTAAATGTAGACCTCCTTCTTCTGAACATTATTTCACTATGGATGTATTATCCATTCATTCATATTTTGATTTATTTAATGAAGATTTTTCATACCTACTATGTGCCAAGCAACATTTCTATGTCTGATCCTCTGTTGGTAGAAATTTAGGTCATTTTGTTTGTTTTTAT
>NW_027893903.1:0-240 GCF_054177405.1 Leptonychotes weddellii | reverse complement strand
CTGTTGAATCTCAGATCTGTACCTCTGAAACAAATAATGCAATATATGTTAAGAAAAAAAAAAGAAGATAGCAGGAGGGGAAGAATGAAGGGGGGGAAATTGGAGGGGGAGATGAACCATGAGAGACAATGGACTCTGAAAAACAAACTGAGGGTTCTAAAGGGGAGGGGGGGGAGGATGGGTGAGCCTGGTGATGGGTATTAAGGAGGGCACATTCTGCATGGAGCACTGGGTGTTATG
>NW_027893902.1:0-240 GCF_054177405.1 Leptonychotes weddellii | reverse complement strand
TCTCTCATCACAATAATATAGGAGAATCAGATATATTTACGTACAGGAATCAAAACTGTAGGTAATATATCTATATAATCATGCAAATATTTTATATATTTGGAATTGTTTCTTCTTAGAGGTTTACATAAGAGAAGTATAAGTTAAAAGAATTAAAAAGGGTTAAGGTGAGGGGCACTGGGTGGTTCAGTAAGAGTTACAGGATCATCTTTCGTCATAATATTTGGTCTCTTAACATCT
>NW_027893901.1:0-240 GCF_054177405.1 Leptonychotes weddellii | reverse complement strand
GCCAGCATTACCTTAATCCCCAAACCAGGCAAAGAACCCACCAAAAAGGAGAATTTCAGACAAATATCCCTGATGAATATGGATTCTAAAATCCTCAACAAAATCCTAGCTAATAGCATCCAACAATACATTAAAAGGATCATCCCCCAAGAGCAAGTGGGACTTAAACCCGGAATGCAAGGGTGGGTCAACATTCGCAATCAATCAATGTGATAGAACACATTAATAAGAGGAGAGAAG
>NW_027893900.1:0-240 GCF_054177405.1 Leptonychotes weddellii | reverse complement strand
GGGAGCTCAGAGGAGCCCAAGAAGACATAATGACGAAATGCAACGGTATCCTGGATGGGATCCTGGACTCCTAAAAAAAGGACATTAGGTACAAACTAAGGAAATCTGAAGAAAGTGTGAACTGTACCAAACATGATGTTAAGATTTGTGAACTCTGCACTATCTTTGCAACTTTTCTGTAAATACAAATCTATTCTGAAAGTAAAATTTTATTTATTTTATTTTTTTTAAAGACTTTAT
>NW_027893899.1:0-240 GCF_054177405.1 Leptonychotes weddellii | reverse complement strand
ACCTCGCATAACTATCATAAATTTGACAGTGAGTATGAGAGAATGGGACGTGGTCCTGGCCCCTTACAAGAGAGATCTCTCTTTGAGAAAAAGAGGGGCGCTCCTCCAAGTAGCAATATTGAAGACTTCCATGGACTCTTACCGAAGGGTTATCCCCATCTGTGCTCTATATGTGATTTGCCAGTTCATTCTAATAAGGTGAGTTAATGCAACAGATACTTCTAATTTCTTTTACATTGT
>NW_027893898.1:0-240 GCF_054177405.1 Leptonychotes weddellii | reverse complement strand
ATTCAACGGGGTTCTCAGTAGCTCGAAAAATCATCAGGTGGGGCTTCTCTCCTCTCTTTTCCCTATCTATCTGTCTATCTATCTATCTATCTATCTATCTATCTATCTATCTATCTATCTATCTATCTATCATCTATCTAACATCATCTATCTATCATCTATCTATCTATCTATCTATCTATCTATCTATCTATCTATCTATCTATCATCTATCTAACATCATCTATCTATTATCTATCT
>NW_027893897.1:0-240 GCF_054177405.1 Leptonychotes weddellii | reverse complement strand
TGATTCTATTTATATCCAGCCTTAATGATTCTTTATTGTGTTCTCTGCACAGATCCTAAATGTTTCTATTATTCCCAAGTCTTTGATGGGCAGACATTCATCTCTCTATATGTTTGTTATGAAGATCAAGGCCATCAAAGGTCACTCCATATGGAGCCATGTAGTCCTTCTTCCTGCGGGCCCAGAGGCTGTACCCCATTTCCTGACAGGGGCAGCCCCCTCTTCTGCAGGATATCCTGG
>NW_027893896.1:0-1566 GCF_054177405.1 Leptonychotes weddellii | reverse complement strand
ATGCTTTTTCTGCATCTATTGAGAGGATCATATGGTTCTTGTTCTTTCTTTTATTAATGTATTGTATCACACTGATTGATTTGCGGATGTTGAACCAACCTTACAGCCCAGGGATAAATCCCATTTGGTCGTGGTGAATAATCCTTTTAATGTACTGTTGGATCCTATTGGCTAGTATTTTGGTGAGAATTTTTGCATCCATGTTCATCAGGGATATTGGTCTGTAATTCTCCTTTTTGATGGAGTCTTTGTCTGGTTTTGGGATCAAGGTAATGGTGGCCTCATAAAACGAGTTTGGGAGTTTTCCTTCCATTTCTATTTTTTGGAACAGTTTCAGAAGAATTGGCATTAATTCTTCTTTAAATGTTTGGTAGAATTCCCCTGGGAAGCCATCTGGCCCTGGGCTTTTGTTGGGAGATTTTTGATGACTACTTCAATTTCCTTAGTGGTCATAGGTCTGCTCAGGTTTTCTTCTTTCTTCCTGGTTCAGTTTTGGTAGTTGATACATCTCTAGGAATGCATTCATTTCTTTCAGATTATCTAATTTGCTGGCATATAGTTGCTCATAATATGTTCTTATAATTGTTTGTATTTCTTTGGTGTTGGTTATGATCTCTCCTCTTTCATTTCATGATTTTATTTATGTGGGTCATTTCTCTTTTCTTTTTGAGAAGTCTGGCCAAGGGTTTATCAGTCTTACTAATTCTTTCAGAGAACTAGATCTTAGTTTGGTTGATCTGTTCTACTATTCTTTTGGTTTCTATTTCATTGATTTCTGCTCTGATCTTTATTATTTCTCTTCTCCTGCTGGGTTTAGGCTTTATTTGCTGTTCTCTCTCCAGCTCCTTTAGGTGTAGGGTTAGGTTGTGTATTTGAGACCTTTCTTTTTTCTTGAGAAGGGCTTGTATTGCTATATACTCTCCACTTAGGACTGCCTTAGCTGCATCCCAAAGATTTTGAAGTTGTGTTTTCATTTGCATTGGTTTCTGTGAATTTTTTTAATTCTTCTTTAATTTCCTGGTTGACCCATTCATTCTTTAGTAGGATGCTCTTTAGCCTCCATGTATTTGAGTTCTTTCCGACTGTCCTCTTGTGATTGAGTTTTAGTTTCAAAGCATTGTGGTCCGAAAATATGTAGGGAATGATCCCAGTCTTTTGGTACCGGTTGAGACCTGATTTGTGACCTAGGATGTGATCTATTCTGGAGAATGTTCCATGGGCACTAGAGAAGAATGTGTATTCTGTTGCTTTGGGATGGAATGTTCTGAATATATCTGTGAAGTCCATTTGGTCCAGTGTGTCTTTATTTCCTTGTTGATCTTTTGCTTAGATGATCTGTCCATTTCAGTGAGGGGGGTGTTAAAGTCCCCTACTATTATTGTATTGTTGTTGATGTGTTTGCTTTTGTTATTAATTGGCTTATATAATTGGCTTCTCCCATGTTAGGGGCATAGATATTTACAATTGTTAGATCTTCTTGGTGGATAGATCCTTTAGGATATAGTGATCTTCCTCATCTCTTATTATAGTCTTTGGTTTAAAATCTAATTTGTCTGCTATAAGGAT
>NW_027893895.1:0-240 GCF_054177405.1 Leptonychotes weddellii | reverse complement strand
TCAGAACCGGTCCCGGCGAGGGGGGTCAGCACAGGGCTTGCGGACACGTGACGTGGTGCCGCACCGAGGGAAACAGTCTGGCCGTGCCCCAGGCGACCCACACAGACTTACGGCCTGACCCCGCAGTCCACCGCCCGGTGCACGTGCGCGTGTCCACACAAACACGGTCCTCGTGAGAGCCAAACGGCCGTGTGTCTGTCTCCGCCAATCGGGCAGCGATCCAGCCATCGGACGGAGCGT
>NW_027893894.1:0-240 GCF_054177405.1 Leptonychotes weddellii | reverse complement strand
TTCTTTTTCTACTGTTAAGAGGTGAGATTTTTCTTTTTTCTTTTTTTTTTTTAAAGATTTTATTTATTTATTTGACACAGAGAGAGACAGCAACAGAGGGAACACAAGCAGGGGGAGTGGGAAAGGGAGAAGCAGGCTTCTTGCCGAGCAGGGAGCCCAATGCGGGGCTCGATCCCAGGACCCTGAGATAATGACCTGACCTGAAGGCAGTCGCTTAACCAACTGAGCCACCCAGGTGCC
>NW_027893893.1:0-240 GCF_054177405.1 Leptonychotes weddellii | reverse complement strand
GCCCCACACCTTTCTACCCCTTGGTTATCATCAAAAGCTTTTTTCCTGGACTCCCTATACCGGCTTCTCCAGATCTCAAGCTAGACACTCATTTGCAGAAAAGTCCTCCTGAACAAACTGAGTGTTGTTGGAGTGGGGGGTGGGGTGGGAGGGATGGGGTGACTGGGTGATAGACACTGGGGAGGGTACGTGCTCTGTTAAGCGCTGTGAATTGTGCAAGACTGTTGAATCTCAGATCTG
>NW_027893892.1:0-240 GCF_054177405.1 Leptonychotes weddellii | reverse complement strand
TGGCCCAGTGACAGTGATTTCAAATTTCTGCCCTCGAGAATTGTAAGAGAATAAAGTCTATTGTTTTAAGCCATCAAATTTATACTATTTTTTCTTCAGAAGCCACAGGAAACTGCAATCCATAGGTTGAGAATATAATAGACTTGAAAATATAGTAAATGCCAAATAATATCAGGCAAAACAAAACAAAAAATTCAACAATACCCCAGAAACTTAAGAAAGGTAAGCCATCAAATATAT
>NW_027893891.1:0-240 GCF_054177405.1 Leptonychotes weddellii | reverse complement strand
CTGAACTTCCACTGGGCCCTGCCCCTGCAAAACATGCAGCGTGGAGGAACAGAGGGGAGTGTATGCTTCCTGGCGGCAGCTGGTTTCCAAAAGGAAGAGTGAGAGGTCAGAGTTGATTGACCTGTGCAAACTCAGTCTTTTGTCCCAAACCCCCTTGGGGAAGAGGGAGTTAGAGGGTGGAGAGAGGCAGAAGGGTTCTCCAACAGCACTTTCTTCAGGAGTGGGGAAGAAGCATTCCCT
>NW_027893890.1:0-240 GCF_054177405.1 Leptonychotes weddellii | reverse complement strand
TCGGAGACTGTTGGGATTCAGGACTCTTGCATTGCCTTCCATGTCTGTGTTTCATCAGCTCTCAACATTGCCAGTTGTTTGCTTAATTTCAACTGTCTCTTTTGGTGAATTCATGAAGTTCCTTTTTTCCTAGGGTCTAAAGGTAGCAAAAATTTATACTGCTATCGTTTGTGCCTTTCTTTTTCGTAATATCCACACCAAACTCGGGCCTTTTTTTGTTATGTTGTTTTAACTATTTTC
>NW_027893889.1:0-240 GCF_054177405.1 Leptonychotes weddellii | reverse complement strand
TAAGATTAGTGAAAAATGTATCTCTTTAGCGTTTTTAAATTATATATATACACACACAGAGACACATGTATACATATACACACATGTGCATACATGTCCATGTAAACTAAGGCAACATGGCAGAATAGTACAGAGCTTGACAAAAATAACTTAAGATTCAAATTTACCTAATAATATTTCTCTCTACAAATTTGACATACATTATGCATAAAAAAATGTGTGGTGTGGGCGCCTGGGTGG
>NW_027893888.1:0-1566 GCF_054177405.1 Leptonychotes weddellii | reverse complement strand
CTGTGTTCTTTTATAGATTGAAGGTTTGTGGCAACCCTGCACAGAATAAGTCTGTTGGCACATTTTTTCTAACAGTATTTGCTCACTTCACGCCTCTGTCACATTTGGGTAATTCTTGCAATATTTCCAACTTTTTCATTATTGTATTTGTTACCGTCATCTGTGATCCGTGATCACAACTCACTGAAGGCTCAGATGATGGCTAGCATTTTTTAGCAATAAAGTATATTATAATTAAGGTATGTACACTGTTTTTCAGACATCATACTACTGCACACTTAAGAGACTACAGTGTTGTGTAAATATGACTTTTATATGCACTGAGAAACCAGGAAGTTCATTTGGCTCACTTTATTAGTGATAATCGCTTTACTGCAGTGTTCTGGAACCCAACCCAAGGTGTGCCTGTAAGCATATATGCACCACAGTCCACTTCGAAATAATTTTTATCTCCCTTACTCTCCTGACAAACTTCTAGTGATGAAGACTCTGATGGGAGTACAGCTATGGAAGTGAATGACCACCTTATTTTTAATATGGACAAAAGGCTAAAGGACGGAACTTACTCCTTTAAAAACAAAATGTAGTGTCACAGAAGCTTGATGCTTACCTTAGTACCAAACACAACTGACAGGAAGGGATGTTTAAAAACCAAAAGAGGAGGTTTTAGGGAAGGATTTGGGGGAAAAAAAAAAAGAAATAGTAACAATTGACGGAAGAAGTAAATTCAACCGAAATGGGAGACGAAAACCTCACAGGCCGAGCAGAGCTGGGAGGCCCAACAATAACATTCTTTAGAAATAGCATCACAGGGGGAGGCGACCAGGGAGGGTCCTGGCCCTCAGTTCAGACAAGCAGCACACAGTGGTGACGTCACAGTCCTCTGGGCTCTGTGATCTCAATTTCAGCTTTGCAAATAGTGCCCACATCAAGCTCACCCCTTTGCATTGTTCCCAGTTGCAAAGGTCCTGCGCCAGGCTTTTAAGAATAAAAGGATTTTATCGTGCATCCTTTTTTGCACTAATTACCTCTCCCCCCACCCAAAACAGCCAACTTTTCTGCAATCTGTTTTCTTTTTGGCATGAGAATTCCATTCTTTTTCTAAATGCATCTTTGCATATATCACCAACTGAATCCAAGAACAAAAGCAAAGGGGAAAATGCCTGAACATCTAAGACATTCAGTCATCCATCAAGCTCCTATGAAGAAACACAGGCCAGGTGAGGCTGCGGGGAATAGTTAAGTTCTCAGGGACGGTGGGTCTTTCAAGTCTTGGAGCTCCTTGGGAATCTGAGATAAGCAAGCCATTGATCTCCTCCCTAGAAAAATGTGCCTACATAGACACCCAGAACGCAGCCCTCAGATGTATGCAAAATGTTGCCAGTCCGGGCAGTCTAGTTTCAGGATCCCTGTTCCCAAGGCTCCCCACCCACAGGGAAGAGGCACCAGGTAGAGAGTGCAGCTCCTGGGGGAAGGGCGGATTCACCAGCCAGCGGTAGGTTCAAAGCCGGAGAGAGGAGCACCGTAGGCGGCTTCTGACCTACCCGGGGAGGGCACAGGAGGCTG
>NW_027893887.1:0-240 GCF_054177405.1 Leptonychotes weddellii | reverse complement strand
TTTCCGGTCTCTCCGACCTTCGGGCCCTCAGACGCCCCACAAGCGCTTCAGCCGTTCCGTGGCACCCCCGTGGCCTGGCCCGGCTCCGTCGTGGAGGCAGCACAGCCTGAACCTCCCACGGGTCTGAGTCCCGGGTCGTGCACTCCAGAAGGAGGAGCCGTGGGTGCTCAGGGGACATCTGTGGCTCCCACACAGGACGTGGCCGTGGGTGTCGGTCGCGCTGAGGGAGCTCTTGGGGAA
>NW_027893886.1:0-240 GCF_054177405.1 Leptonychotes weddellii | reverse complement strand
TCTTTAAAAAAAAAAAAAAAGAAAAGAAAAAAAAGAAGAAGGTAGCAGGAGGGGAAGAATGAAGGGGGGGAAATCGGAGGGGTAGACGAACCATGAGAGATGATGGACTCTGAAAAACAAACTGAGGGTTCTAGAGGGGAGGGGGGTGGGAGGATGGGTTAGCCTGGTGATGGGTATTGAGGAGGGCACGTTCTGCATGGAGCACTGGGTGTTATGCACAAACAATGAATCATGGAACAC
>NW_027893885.1:0-240 GCF_054177405.1 Leptonychotes weddellii | reverse complement strand
TGTCTGACCACTGAAAAAAGGCAACTGCCCCCGAAGGCTCTGCCCGATTGATCTCAGAACAGAACCGAGGGCCTCCCCTGCTTGCACATCAGCAGTCAGTGCCGAGAGCTGAGCGGGGCAGGACCGACGCCTTATCTCAACTGCGCGCCCACAGACTGACTGCGCGTTTGGTTGCTTCACTTCCCGCACCATTCTGTTACCTAGTTTGTTGTGTGGCTTGTCTTCTGCCCTGCTGTGTGC
>NW_027893884.1:0-240 GCF_054177405.1 Leptonychotes weddellii | reverse complement strand
GCTACAGTCGCGAAAAGCCCCGGGGGTCCGACAGTGGCCCCGGCCACCGCGACGCCAGCCGCATCACCCGGCCGCAGCCCACCGGCCGACTTTGGCTCTAGCGGGCCGGCCGGTTGTTAACAAGCCAGCGCGTTGCTAGGGGCGGGGCCGGGGCTGCAGAAGCGCCGGCTCTTACGGAAGCCCCGGGAGCCAAACTACCTCAAACCCTAATGTGTGTCTCCACGCTCGCGGTGGCTGGGT
>NW_027893883.1:0-240 GCF_054177405.1 Leptonychotes weddellii | reverse complement strand
CATTCTTTTCCACAGTCAGCTTAGTTTAATGCTATTGCCTAGTTCCACAGAAATATTTCCAGTTCTTAGCACTTTGGATCAGGTAGGTATTACCAGATTTATGCAACTAGTCACGTATATATCCTTTCCCTGCATGGGAAGTAACAGTTGTTACTTATCTTAAATACTAAGTTATTCAGCTCGACAGAACACACCTACATCTAACAAATCCCTACAAGTTTATTTGGACTCTTAAAGAAT
>NW_027893882.1:0-240 GCF_054177405.1 Leptonychotes weddellii | reverse complement strand
CTTGAATGAAATATCAGGCTGGATTTTAAGGAAGAAACAATTGTTTCTTAACACCACTACCAGCAAACTTGCTTGGCAAATACAGTTCTTATATACATAGGAAGAGAACATGAGCTCTTATAAAAATGGGCTTAGAAGGCAGTAAGCTGCCTCAAGGTCCTGAGAATGCCATCTCTGTGCCTTGAAAAGGAATTGAGGATTTCAAGGGAAATTAATGTGAATAAGACCCTGTGCTCTCTG
>NW_027893881.1:0-240 GCF_054177405.1 Leptonychotes weddellii | reverse complement strand
GTGCCCTAGGCTTTTTATTTTACTTTTTTACATTCCCACCCCCCCATACACACCTCTTTTGCTTCTTTGACTGGGTAATTTCTTTTTTTTTTTTTAAAGATTTTATTTATTTATTTGAGAGAGAGAGAATGAGAGAGAGCACATGAGAGGGGGGAGGGTCAGAGGGAGAAGCAGATTCCCTGCCGAGCAGGGAGCCCAATGCGGGACTCGATCCAGGGACTCCAGGATCATGACCTGAGC
>NW_027893880.1:0-240 GCF_054177405.1 Leptonychotes weddellii | reverse complement strand
GGGGCGCCTGGGTGGCTCAGTTGGTTAAGCAACTGCCTTCAGCTCAGGTCATGATCCTGGAGTCCCGGGATCGAGTCCCGCATCGGACTCCCTGCTCAGCGGGGAGTCTGCTTCTCCCTCTGATCCTCCCCCTCTCATGCTCTCTGTCTCCCATTCTCTCTCTCAGATAAATAAATAAAAAATCTTTAAAAAAAAAAAAAGCAATAAATTGAAGTGATCTATTATTGTATAGACTCTCAG
>NW_027893879.1:0-240 GCF_054177405.1 Leptonychotes weddellii | reverse complement strand
AGGAAAGAAAGAACAGGGGTTATAGTAGGTTCTATCTCAGCAGAGTCCCAGGAATGTATCTTAGTCTCTATTCAGAAACACAGAAGGAACTAAACAGAGGCAGCAAGAATCTCACCAGCCTGCTACCAGGCTACGTTTTCTGCACCTTGCTGCTGCCCACTCTGGCAACAGTCCAGTCAGATGCAATGTTGCTGACTCTTCAGTATGACATCCTTGTTTGTTCAGATCCCTGCATAATCT
>NW_027893878.1:0-240 GCF_054177405.1 Leptonychotes weddellii | reverse complement strand
TGGGCTTTAATTGATCGTAAGACAGAACATTTAATTTGTTCGCTGGAAGATGTACTCTTAACAGATGAGGATGCGGTGTGTTTGTGTGTGCGTGTGTTTCTTTTTCTTCCTTCTTCATGCTCCTACCAGTCAAATTCCACAAATTGTCAGCAAGGAACCTCTCTGAATCAAGAGATACAACCAAGCCTCACACTACATACGGCTGGGTGGGTGGTGTCTCTTCTGTCTGGACTTGGTTTA
>NW_027893877.1:0-1566 GCF_054177405.1 Leptonychotes weddellii | reverse complement strand
CTATTTTTAATTTTCTGAGGCACCTCCAGACTCTTTTCCAAAGTGGCTGTACCAACTTGCAATCCCACCGACAGTGTAAGAGGGTTCCCCTTTCTCCACAACCTATCCAACATTTGTTGTTTCTTGCCTTGTCCATTTTTGCCATTCTAACTAATGTAAGGTGGTATCTCAGTGTGGTTTTGATTTGAATTTACCTAATGGCTAATGATGATGAACATTTTTTCATGTGTGTGTTAGCCATTTGTGTGTCTTCTTTGGAGAAGTGTCTGTTCATATCTTCTGCCCATTTTTTGACTTGATTATTTGTTTTTTGGGTGTTGAGTTTGAGAAGTTCTTTATAGATCATGGATACCAGCCCTTTATCTGTAGGGTCATTTGCAAATATCTTCTCCCATTATGTGGGTTGCCTCTGTGTTGTTCACTGTTCCCTTTGCTGTGCAGAAGCTTTTTATCTTGATGAAGTCCCAAAAGTTCCATTTTTCCTTTTGTTTCACTAGCCTTTGGAAATATATCTTGAAAGAAGGTGCTGTGGCCGATGTCAAAGAGGTTACTGCTTATGTTCTCCTCTAGGATTTTGATGGATTCCTGTCTCACATTGAGGTCTTTCATCCATTTTGTGTTTACCTTTGTGTAGGGTGTTAGAGAATGGTCGAGTTTCATTATTCTGCATATGGCTGTCCAATTTTCCCAGCACCATTTATTGAAGAGACTGTCTTTTTTCCATTGCATATTTTTTCCCGCTTTGTCAAAGATTATTTGACCATAGAGTTGAGGGTCCGTATCTGGGTTCTCTATTCTGTTCCATTGGTCTATGTGTCTGTTTTTGCGCCAGTACCATGCTGTCTTGGTGATCACAGCTTTGTAATATAGCTTGAAATGGGGCAACGTGAGACCCCAGCTTTGTTTTTCTTTTTCAACATTTCCTTGGCGATTCAGGGTCTTTTCTGATTCCATACAAATTTTAGGATTGTTTGTTCCAGCATTTTGAAAAAGGTCATTGGGATTTTGATCGGGATGGCATCGAAGGTAGAGATTGCTCTGGGTAGCATAGACATTTTAACAATGTTTATTCTTCCAATACAATAGCATGAAATATATTTCCATCTTTTTGTGTCTTGTGTCTTCTTCAATTTCTTTCATGAGTGTTCTGTAGTTCCTAGAGTATAGATCCTTTACCTCTTTGGTTAGGTTTATTCCGAGGTATCTTATGGTTTTTGGTGCTACTGTAAATGCAATCATTTCTCTAATTTCTCTTTCTAAAATTGCAGTGTTAATGTATAAGAAAACAACTGATTTCTGTGCATTGATTTTGTATCCTGGCACATTACTGAATTGCTGTATGAGTTCTAGTAATTTGGGGGTGGAGTCTTTTGGGTTTTCCACATAAAGTATCATGTCATCTGCGAAAAGAGAGAGTTTGACTTCTTCTTTGCCAGTTTGAATACCTTTTATTTCTTTTTGTTGTCTGAGTGCTTTTGCTAGGACTTCTAGTACTATGTTGAACAATAGTGGCGAGAGTGGGCATCCTTGACGTGTTCCTGATCTTAAGGGAAAGGCTCTCAGCTT
>NW_027893876.1:0-240 GCF_054177405.1 Leptonychotes weddellii | reverse complement strand
CTCCCTGTGTCCTCACATGGTCTTACCCTCTGTGTGTCTACGTCCTAATTTCCTTTTTTTATAGGGACAATAGTTATATGGGATTATAGCCCACCCTAATGACCTCATTTGGAAATTACCCTTTTAAAGACCCCATCTTCAAATACTATAATATTCCGAGGTACTGGAGGGTTAGCACTTCAACATATGAAAATTTGGGCGAGGGGGGACATAATTCAGCCCTTAACAGTGACTATTCTT
>NW_027893875.1:0-240 GCF_054177405.1 Leptonychotes weddellii | reverse complement strand
CTTTATCTGATATGTCATTTGCAAATATCTTCTCCCATTCGGTCGGTTGTCTTTTGGTTTTGTTGACTGTTTCCTTTGCTTTGCAAAAGCTTTTTATCTTGATGAAGTCCCAATAGTTCATTTTTGCCCTTGCTTCCCTTGCCTTTGGCGATGTTTCTAGGAAGAAGTTGCTTCGGCTGAGGTCAAAGAGGTTGCTGCCTGTGTTCTCCTTTAGGATTTTGATGGACTCCTGTCTCACAT
>NW_027893874.1:0-240 GCF_054177405.1 Leptonychotes weddellii | reverse complement strand
TCCGGGTGTGAGGGTCTGACACGGAGGGCAGCACGGGATCCGGGTCCCAGCTCAGCCAGCCAGGGGCTCTTTCCTTCCTGTACCTTCTTGTCCTATCTGGGCTCAGAACCTGCGGCAGGATGCTCACCTCCCTGGGGCCGGCCATCTGCTTTCCTCAGTTTACCAATGCAAATTTCTTCTACAGACAGACCCAGAAATACAGCTTGACTAGCTCCCTGGCCGCCCGGTGGTCCAGCCGCG
>NW_027893873.1:0-240 GCF_054177405.1 Leptonychotes weddellii | reverse complement strand
TGGAGGTGTTTTTTTTTTTTCCATCTTGTCACTTTTTCCAGAGGAGAATAAATGAATGAGACAACATAACGCTAACTGGGTAACAATGATCCCAGAAAAATATACATTAAACAAATCAGAAGAGACCTGAAACCAGGGGAAAAGAAAGGGAAAGAAAGAAAAAAGAAAAAGAAAAAGAGATAAAAAACAAACAAACAAACAAACAAAAACAGAATATGATCAAATATGATCAGGCTGGTG
>NW_027893872.1:0-240 GCF_054177405.1 Leptonychotes weddellii | reverse complement strand
GATGGATAGATGGATGGATGGATGAATGATGGAAGGATGGGTAGATGGACAGATGAAAGATGGATGGATGGATGGAAGGATGGATGGTGGATGAAAGGATGGATGGATGGACAGATGGCAGGATGGATGGATGGATGAAGGGAATGATGGATCAACAAATGGAAGGATGGATGGATGGACAGATGGGTAGAAGGATGGGGGGATGGATGGAAGATAGTAGCACCTCTCTCCATCCACCTC
>NW_027893871.1:0-240 GCF_054177405.1 Leptonychotes weddellii | reverse complement strand
GGCATCCCAGGGTGGGGGTTCCAGCCTTGACCTCCCCGCGCTCGTGGCCCCAGCTGCCTCCTGCCCTCGGCCAGCACCCCGTGGCCCCCTAGCGCCCTCTAAGACAGTGTCCATCCTGCTATGGGTCTCACAGTGCGGCTGCAAACCCCAACCTCTCACTGGGTCTTGGCACTGCAGACGCCCTGGGGAGCCCGGGTCACGGCCCCCCTTCAGGGATGAGTCAACTGAGGACCCCCGGGG
>NW_027893870.1:0-240 GCF_054177405.1 Leptonychotes weddellii | reverse complement strand
ATCCTAGTCCGAGGGTAGGAGAAGATGAGGTGAGATGTCCCAGCTCAGCAGTGAGGCAGAAAGATAAAGGGCATGGATTCCTCCTGCCTCTGCCTATTGTTCTAGCCAGGCCCTCCATGGGATGGGTGAACTGAGTCCCCTGATTGACCAGAAACACCCACATAGACACCCCCGGAAAGAATGTGGCCTCTGGGCACCCCGGGGCCAGCCCAGTGGACACATACAACTCACCACCACACT
>NW_027893869.1:0-240 GCF_054177405.1 Leptonychotes weddellii | reverse complement strand
TGTTAGAAAAATACCATTAATATCTGCTTTGCCTTTATATTTATTTCTACTTTTTAAAAGGTTTTTCTGTTGTTCTTTTATTGGGTTTTAGATTTCACTGATAATTTCATTTTCTCTGCTTTTCTAGGAAATGTATTTATAACTGTCTATTTTTCTTCAAGCACTTTTTTTGACTGTACTCCCTGTGTTGTTTTTTTTTTTTCAATCATTAAATAGATACATTTTATTCAAAAACAGAAT
>NW_027893868.1:0-240 GCF_054177405.1 Leptonychotes weddellii | reverse complement strand
CAGATTATGCAGGGATCTGAACAAACAAGGATGTCATACTGAGAGTCAGCAACATTGCATCTGACTGGACTGTTGCCAGAGTGGGCAGCAGCAAGGTGCAGAAAACGTAGCCTGGTAGCAGGCTGGTGAGATTCTTGCTGCCTCTGTTTAGTTCCTTCTGTGTTTCTGAATAGAGACTAAGATACATTCCTGGGACTCTTCTGAGATAGAACCTACTATAACCCCTGTTCTTTCTTTCCT
>NW_027893866.1:0-1567 GCF_054177405.1 Leptonychotes weddellii | reverse complement strand
CCTGTTTAAAATGGCACCCTCGCCCCTTGCTGTTCCCTCCCCTGCTTTGTTTTTCTTTGCTGTGCATACTGTGCCCTGATAAATGTTTTATCTGGTTGTGGTATCTCCTTCCCTTTGGAATATGAACTCCATGAGGGCAGACGTTCATCTTGCCTACTGTGGAATCCCCAGCCCCCCCTCACAGGGAACATTTCTGTCCACCCATCTGTCTCATTTTTCTTTCTTTTTTTAATATTTTATTTATTTATCTGACAGACAGAGAGACAGCGAGAGAGGGAACACAAGCAGGGGGAGTGAGAGAGGGAGAAGCAGGCCTCCCGCCAAGCAGGGAGCCCGATGTGGGGCTCGATCCCAGGACCCTGGGACCATGACCTGAGCCGAAGGCAGACCCCCAACGACTGAGCCACCCAGGCGCCCCCGTCTGTCTCATTTTTCTAAATGCATTTGGAAGTCAATTGCTAGCACATAATAGGTGCTCAGCAAATTGTTCTTGAGTGAGCAAAGACAGATTCCAGGTGGCAATGCACACAGCCAGGTGCGCAGAGCCCCAGGCATGTAGGGGCCCCCAGCATATTTAAACAGGTGGGCAGAACTTTGCACAAAATTTGCACTGAAAAAAAAAAAAAAGGCCGCAATAATTAATTGGCCCCTTTATCGCAGGCCTTTTATAGGGTGGTGGGGATGCAGTAGTGATACACCCCAAGATATACCCTGTCCCTGTTCTCTCAGAGACCCCAAAGCAACAGGAGGAGACGGACAGGAGACACATAATAGTGCCAGTAAATTTATCATGACGATCCGTGCGGCGCTGCCAAAGAAAAGGACAGAGTGTTGAGGGTGGACAACGGGAGACCTAGGTTAGACTGGGAAGGGCCGGCAGAGTCGTATCGGAGGGTGGATGGAGGACATGGGGCTGACAGATGTGCAGGAGGTGGGGACAAGGCTGCAGGAAGATGCCCCAATGCCTGTGAGCTGGGAGAGAAGCCTGGGGACAGGAAAGGGAGGCTCAAGTGGACTTGGAGGCGAGAGAAGCTGAGGTAAGCCTTCTGAGATTTTATCTTGGAAGGTTTGGGGCAAAAGAGGGAAAAGGTCTGATGGGGGACTGAGAAACATTTGTCTTGTCTGGCTGGTGACAGGTTAGAGGGAGGGAGTGAGGTGGTGGTGGCTGGGAGACCAGGGAGGAGGCCAGGCTGGACCAGGGTGAGGGCATGGGTGGCAGAGAGGTCTGTGAAGCTGGGTCCTCCGTGGGGACTTAGTAACTTACTGCTGGGCGGGGGATGTCCAAGAGGACGCTGAGGACTGCTGAGGCTGGCACTGAAATGGGACAGGCATGAGACGGCTCAGGGAAGCTCCTGGTGAAGAGCCCTGAGTGCCGGGCTAAGGAGCTGGGAGCTCAGCCCCAGCACAGTGGGGAGTCACGGTTAAGCGGGAGAGGGACTGGGTCAGATGTGAGTTTCAGAAACTCGCCTCTGAAAATGAAGCAGGGGAAATCAGAGGGGGAGACGAACCATGAGAGGCCATGGACTCTGAGAAACAAACTGAGGGTTCTAGAGGGGAGGGGGGTGGG
>NW_027893865.1:0-240 GCF_054177405.1 Leptonychotes weddellii | reverse complement strand
TGAGCAATCTTCAATGCTTGCATGATTAAGTCAAGTATCCTACCTTGACTCTCAACTTCATCTCTGGCATTTTGCTGCTTTAGAGCATAGAGAGCCTCCTTCTCTGCTAATTCTCGCTCCATTTCTTCCTTTTGTTTCTGCTGCTCCAGTTTGCCCTCCAGCTTTCTGATTTTCTCTTCGAACTCCTCTCTGATCTGCACTATCCGTCTCTCTAGCTCTGCTCTGTAAAAATCTTGTGTC
>NW_027893864.1:0-240 GCF_054177405.1 Leptonychotes weddellii | reverse complement strand
GGTTTTATCACTTGCCAGAAGCGGCCGACGGAGGCCCCTCCCCCGCCGTCTATCCTCCCGAATATCGCCTCGGATTCACTTCTCCGCATGTCCTACCTTCCAGAAAGTGGTCGCTTTTCTGATGAGAGAGTTGTTGCTCTTCTTTTCTTCGATCTCCTGTTGAGTTTGTAGGTGTTCAGAATGGTTTGATCCCTATCCAGCTGAATTCCTGAGAGGAGACGAAATCCAGGTCTCCTACTC
>NW_027893863.1:0-240 GCF_054177405.1 Leptonychotes weddellii | reverse complement strand
CCTGGCTTAAGACAAAGGCAGTGCCATATTCTAACAGCTTTCCACCTGCATTAGGTTGCTGGGGCTACATAACAAATACCACAGACCAGGGGAAGGCTTCAACAGCAGAAGTTATTTCCTCACAGTCCTGGAGGCTGGAAATCCAAGACCAAGATGTGGGCAGGACTGGTTTCTCCTGAGGCCTCTCTCCTTGGCTTGCCGATGGCCGTCGCCTCCCTGCGTCTTCACGTGGTCTTCCCT
>NW_027893862.1:0-240 GCF_054177405.1 Leptonychotes weddellii | reverse complement strand
TTTACGCCCTCTCCCCGCGGATGCGGCGCGCCAGCTGGATATCCTTGGGCATGATGGTGACGCGCTTGGCGTGGATGGCGCACAGGTTGGTGTCCTCGAAGAGCCCCACCAGGTAGGCCTCGCACGCCTCCTGCAGGGCCATGACGGCCGAGCTCTGGAAGCGCAGGTCGGTCTTGAAGTCCTGCGCGATCTCGCGCACCAGCCGCTGGAACGGCAGCTTGCGGATCAGCAGCTCGGTGG
>NW_027893861.1:0-240 GCF_054177405.1 Leptonychotes weddellii | reverse complement strand
TTGTCATTTCTTGTGTTTTTGATTTTAGCCATTGTGATGGATGTGAGGTGATATTTCATTGTGGTTTTAATTTGCATTTCCCCGATGTTTACTGATGTTGAGCACCTTTGTATGTGTCTGTTGGCCATCTGTATGTTGTCTTTGGAGAAATGTCTGTTCAGGTCCTCTATCCATTTTTTATTGGGATTTTTTTTTTTTTGGTATTAAGTTGTATAAGTTCTTTATATATTTTGGATATTA
>NW_027893860.1:0-240 GCF_054177405.1 Leptonychotes weddellii | reverse complement strand
GGGAGCCTGATGCGGGGCTCCATCCCAAGAAACTGGGACCATGACCTGAGCCGAAGGCAGACACTTAATGACTGAGCCACCCAGGTGCCCCTGAATAATTAAATTTATTTAAAAAAAATTTGTCATGGTCTAAAAGACTTGTGAACAATATAAAAATCCAGCAAAATGCAATCATTTACAATTGTGCATTAGTTGAATATTTAATGATGGTTGAAAATGCCAGTGATGAATTTTTCTAAG
>NW_027893859.1:0-240 GCF_054177405.1 Leptonychotes weddellii | reverse complement strand
TTTGGAGGATAGGTAAGACTTCAAGAGAGAAAGAAGATATTCCAGGCAGAAGGAACAGCGTGAACAAATATAAGGAGACAGGGAAGTAAAAAAGCATAGTAGGGAATACTTAAAGGCAGATTTTGGAAAACTGTTGTGTTGGCTTTTTCTCTATATTATTCTCAGTTTTATCCGGGTTTTCTTTTTTTTTTATTTATTTATTTTTATTCTTATGTTAATCCCCATACATTACATCATTAG
>NW_027893858.1:0-240 GCF_054177405.1 Leptonychotes weddellii | reverse complement strand
TCCAGGATCATGACCTGAGCCGAAGGCAGTCGCTTAACCAGCTGAGCCACCCAGGCGCCCTATTTTGTGATATTTATAAAGAGAGTGAGGAATTGAAATTTTTCATTGGAAACTTGAAGTTTTTATGCTGCAAAAGAAAGTTTCTGCATTCTTTTTCATATAGTTTAAAGGTTAGCCTTTGTGACGAATTTATTCTTACGTGGTTTACGTATAATTCTAATATGGGTGAGCCAGATTAGC
>NW_027893857.1:0-240 GCF_054177405.1 Leptonychotes weddellii | reverse complement strand
GCATGGAGTCAAAGTTATTTATGAACTATTTCAAGTAGGAGAAAAACAGTTAAGAATCATGAAAGTGGACTGAAATACCAGCTTGTAGGTTACCTATTCCTACTTCAGGCCAATGCTCATCAAATACCAGGCATTGTATCAGTGCAAACACATCCCCACTTTAAAATTAAGGAAAATTAAGGAAACAAAGAATATGAGCGGTGAGTTACCAAGCTGGTAGATGGCATTTTAATTCTTATG
>NW_027893856.1:0-240 GCF_054177405.1 Leptonychotes weddellii | reverse complement strand
TGGATCAAATAATTTCTTCTTCTCTCCTTTCTTTTTCCTCTCCTGATTCTTCTGCTCTTCCTCTTTCTTCTTCTTCCCGTTCCTCTTCCTGCTACATATTTCATACATTGTTAAAGTTAAAGAATGACACATTTTATGCCTTCCTATTTTTGTAGTAATCCTATGAAGATATAAAATATAAGCCCATCAAAAAAAAATAAGAGCCCATCAAAATTTATAATTTATTTCCTATTTTTGGTA
>NW_027893855.1:0-1567 GCF_054177405.1 Leptonychotes weddellii | reverse complement strand
TCTTTTTTAAAGATTTTTATTTATTCATTTGAGACACAGAGATACAGAGAGAGAGAGAAAGCATGAGCAGGGAGAGAGGCAGAGGGAGAAACAGGCTCCCCGCTGAGCCAGGAGCCCGATGCGGGGCTCAATCCCAGGACCCTGGGATCATGACCCGAGCCGAAGGCAGACGCTTAACCATCTGAGCCACCCAGGCGCCCCTGTCTGGGAAACTCTTTATCTCTCCTATTCTGAATGACAGTCTTGCTGGATAGAGTATTCTTGGCTGCAGATTTTTCCCTTTCAGCACTTTGAGTATAAGATGCAATTCTCTTCTGGCTTGCCAAGTTTCTGTGGAGTGATGTGCTGTTAACCTTACTGGTCTTCTCTTGTAAGTTAGGGACTTCTTTTGCCTTGCTGCTTTTAGGATTTTTTTCTTTATCTCTTCTTTTTGCAAATTTCGCTACAATATGTTTTGGTGTTGGCCAGCTTTTGTTGATTTTGATGGGGGTTCCCTGCGCCTCCTGGATTTGGATGTCTGTTTTCTTCCCCAGATTAGGGAAGTTTTCAGCTATAATTTTTTTTTTTAATTTTATTCTTTTTTTTTTTTTTTTAAGATTTTATTTATTTATTTGACAGAGAGAGACACAGCAAGAGAGGGAATACAGGCAGGCTTCCCACTGAGCAGGGAGCCTGATGCGGGGCTCAATCCCAGGACCCTGGGATCATGACCTGAGCTGAAGGCAGACGCTTAACAACTGAGCCACCCAGGTGCCCCCAGCTATAATTTCCTCAAATAAACCTTCTACCCCTTTATCTCTCTCTTCTTCTGGGACTCTTATTATACAAATGTTATTACATTTGATGGAGTTACTGAGTTCCCTAAGTCTACTTTCGTGATCCAAGATTTTTCTTTCTATTGTGCAGCTTCATTATTTTCCATAATTCTATCTTCTATATCACTTATTCATCCCTCTGCGTCTTCCATTCTTGTGGTCATTACATCCGGTCAGTGTTGGATCTTGGTTATTATATTTTTCATTTCGGCCTGATTGGTTTTCAGCTCTTTTATCTCTGTGGTAAGGGTGTCCCTGATGTCTTCTATGCTTTTCTCAAGCCCAGCTAGGATCCTTATGATTGTTGCTTTAAATTCTGGATCAGGCATATTACTTATATCTGTCTCAATTAGATCCCGGCCATGACCTTTTCTCGTTCTCTCTTTTGGGATGAATTCCTCCATCTTGGCATTTTTTCTAGGTCTCTGTTTTGTTCTCTGTGTTAGAAACGCCTGCAAAAGTAGGGATCCGAAAGGGTACGTGCACCCCGATGTTTATAGCAGCAATGTCCACAACAGCCAAACTGTGGAAAGAGCCAAGATATCCATCGACGGATGAATGGATAAAGAAGATGTGGTATATATATACAATGGAATATTATGCAGCCATCAAAAGGAATGAGATCTTGCCATTTGCAACGACGTGGATGGAACTGGAGGGTATTATGTTGAGTGAAATAAGTCAAACAGAGAAAGACATGTATCATATGATCTCACTGATATGAGGAATTCTTAATCGCAGGAAACAAACTG
>NW_027893854.1:0-240 GCF_054177405.1 Leptonychotes weddellii | reverse complement strand
CCTTTCCTGAATGTTTGGTGTAACTGGCCACCGTGGTGACAAGTGTGAATTGCATACAGAGCAAATGGTCTCAAACAGTTGCTTCTGATGTCACTGCTTTGCCAGTAAGCTTGTCCTCTTCAGGCTCTGGAACCAGATAATTTATATTACCTACCATATATTAACAGGATTCAAGCTAAGTGTTAACTGCCCATTATCAGCTGTCACTGCACAGTTAATAGTTACCAAATACTGATGATT
>NW_027893853.1:0-240 GCF_054177405.1 Leptonychotes weddellii | reverse complement strand
CTTTGGGGTACATACCCAGTAGTGCAATTGCTGGGTTGTACGGTAGCTCTATTTTCAACTTTTTGAGGAACCTCCAAGACTTAATATCTAAACCAATTGCAGTTTCAGTCTCTACCAGGAATGTGACCTTTAATCAGTCAATCTGAAACTACCTGATCAGCAGTAGTGAGTTAATCTGCATGATAAACCCCTGTCCTGCACCCACAGGAAGGTGACCTTGCCTGAAATAATATACTCTTT
>NW_027893852.1:0-240 GCF_054177405.1 Leptonychotes weddellii | reverse complement strand
ACCCCAAAATCTGCCACTTCGGCATATGGATTATTGCGAGATGAAAGCAAGTGAGAAGAAGCAGATTCCCCAAAAGTTCTCTGCCCTCCCCCTACCTGCCTAGAAGCAGGACAGACGTTTACAAAGAGGTCCCTTCTTCCCTCTCTACCAGGAAAGACAAAGGTTACTCCCCAGAGACAACTTTAGAGCCTATCAGCCCGGCAATGAAGTCAGAAACTTCACTAACTAGCTTCTATCTTT
>NW_027893851.1:0-240 GCF_054177405.1 Leptonychotes weddellii | reverse complement strand
CCTCAGTGGATCGTGGGCGCTGTGCATCCTCAGTGGATCGTGGGCACTGTGTCCTCAGTGGATCGTGGGCGCCGTGCGTCCTCAGTGGATCGTGGGCGCCATGCGTCCTCAGTGGGTCATGGGCGCCGTGCGTCCTGGCTGGATCGTGGGTGCATCCTGAGTGTGTTGTGGGCACTGTGCATCCTCAGTGGATCGTGGGTGCATCCTCAGTGGATCGTGGGCACCGTGCATCCTCAGTGG
>NW_027893850.1:0-240 GCF_054177405.1 Leptonychotes weddellii | reverse complement strand
TGTAGTTAAGTAACTGGAATTTAAATAAAAAATAGATAAACATAGGGGCAGTATCAATAGCAATAAATACCAAAGGTCTTGCTGTATTAATCATATACCAGCCATTTTATATTTCTACCTAATTCTGTGCAGCCAAAATACAGAATATCCAGTATACAAATGTTACTACTTCTGGTGTATTTAAAAGATCAAAGAGGGCGCCTGGGTGGCTCAGTTGGTTAAACGACTGCCTTCGGCTCA
>NW_027893849.1:0-240 GCF_054177405.1 Leptonychotes weddellii | reverse complement strand
TTTCAAAGCAGGAGGAAGAAAAGGAAAAAATGTTTTATCACTGTGTTAGGATAGGAAATGAATTATGAGGTAATATAGATAAGTAGATAGTAGTCTCTCATCAAAAAAAGTATCTTTTTGCAATCTTGTAATATACTTTTTATAAGGACATGAAATCTTAAATAAAGTTTTTGTGAAGAATTTCCAAAAAAAAAAAAAAGAGTGGAGTGTAAATTTTAAAGTGAAGTGAGACATAGAGAC
>NW_027893848.1:0-240 GCF_054177405.1 Leptonychotes weddellii | reverse complement strand
TAGATTCTAAAAGACAGCTCTGCCGTGTCTGTCTGGAGAATAGACTGGAAACAGGGAGACTGGTTAGGAGCTTGTGGCTGGAGCCTGGGCCAGCATCGTTGGTGACTTGGACAGGCGCGGTAGTGGAGATGGAGAAAAGTGGGTGGATATCACGTGGGCGAAGGTAGCACCAGCGGAAATTGCTAATGCATAGGAGGGGTCAGGGAAAGGGTGCATCCTGCTTCCTCTACCTGGCAGAAC
>NW_027893847.1:0-240 GCF_054177405.1 Leptonychotes weddellii | reverse complement strand
TACAGTGTCCTTCTCTGGGTGACATGAGTGATTTTTCTAGCTCAATCTGTAGGATACAGAGTGTTTAAATGGGCTTGCTGGAGCTGGAAGAGGCTGCAGTGTTGTTCAGCTTAACTGTTGGGACTTAGCTTTTGCTCTCAGCCAACACCTCACCTGGTTGGAGTTCACCACCTGGTGGAATAATCTAGAAATCTAAATCTTTAGTGGCTCCCAACCCCTATTGGGGTTTTCCATTAATAT
>NW_027893846.1:0-240 GCF_054177405.1 Leptonychotes weddellii | reverse complement strand
TGTGAAGTTGGATGGGATCTCTCTATCCTAGGTAGGTGGAGACCAAACATAGGAATCTGTTTAAGAATAAATGAGTTATTTAATTGTGTTCCTAAAGTTTATTGTCTGTCAGAGACTCCAGTATTCTGAATTCCTGTAGTTTTATTCCAAAGGGTACTGATTCAGTAGGTCCAGGATGGTTCATTAAAAAAAAAAAAAAAATCCTTAGGAATTGCAAATTATAATAAAGACCCAAATGGA
>NW_027893845.1:0-240 GCF_054177405.1 Leptonychotes weddellii | reverse complement strand
TTCTCCTATAAAAATGAACTTCTGGCATACTTGTGTAAGGGTATATGGTGCTTTACTGGTTAGAATTTAAAATGGTAATTAGAGTAAATGGATATTTTTTTTTTAAAGTAGAATTTGGGGGTTGTTCCTGGGTGGCACAGTCAGTTAAACATCCGACTCTTGATTTAGGCTCAGGTCATGATCTCAGGGTCATGAGATCGGGCCCTGTGTGTGGCTCCGAACTCGGCGCAAAGTCTGCTT
>NW_027893844.1:0-1567 GCF_054177405.1 Leptonychotes weddellii | reverse complement strand
CGTAAATAAAACAAAGATGACTGCAGTGAGCTAGCATGACTGAATCTTATATTTTCAGTTTCTGCCATGGTCATAAAAAGTAGGATTTCTCTGTAATCTTGATGGTATTCATGCCAATTTTCTGTTCTTTAACTGGGCCATGAATATATTAAGTTACCAGCTCTTTGATTTTAATTTTCATTCTCTTTCTATTTTTTCTGTCATTGCAGGAGAGAGCTGCATCATAGCTTGAACGTACCCTTCTATCATAACAAAAAGCATTTTGCAAGGATTTTGCAATTAACTGGGTGCTTAAATTTTGTTTTTCAAATAGTGTTAAGAGCCCCAAAACAGAGATTTGACCATCTATATATGCACAGTCAATTAACTAGGCCATATATTATAGTTACATAAATTTTTCGAGTATTTAAAAATATATGGGAGTCACCTTTTTGTGCCTTAGGATTTTTTAATCATTGTTGTTAGGAAGATACAACCATAATCAATCAATTAAATTGAATAGTCCATATAATGTGCTTATTGGTGATTTGCACATAGTGTCTATCAATGTCAATTATTAGTATTACTATTATTAATTAGTCCATATTTAGGCTACCTTTGAAATGATTAAAAATATAAAAACCTTTACCAACAATAACAAGAAGTGATTTCTTTTCATAAGGAAAATTTTATATATAAATTATAGTTTAACTTTCATACAATGCCTTTATAAAGTTAACATAAACCTTCTCAGCATTATACCAAGACAACTCATTCCATATAAAATATAGGGGGCATCTTTCAAATAATCCTTCAAGTTTTATAGAATTGATTTTCCAATTTCAAAAAAAGAATTTCTTCCAAGCATTCCGCATTATTTATCTCTTTAGCATTGGAAAATTCTTTCTAACATCCAGGCTTAAACATTTACTTTAATGATTGAACAAGTTTATGTTCTCTGTGAGTAAAACAAAACATCCACTTACCTATAAATTCTGTGCACAAAATTGTAGTGATATTATGAAATTCACTTAATAGCAATGACGCTTGACAAATGAATTTGGCAAACAGATGGCTGATGACATTTGCCCGAAGTGTCATCGGAGGATTGAGACAGGAAGCCTGATTTCAGCATCCTCCTGGGCATAGGAGGAGAATAAATGAAGGTGTTGCAAGGCAAATATAACTTCAAGTAGCTTAGCCATGAAGGGAAATAGACATTAAGAGCCATGAGGAAGTTTGAATGTTTTGTGTGTACATGAATAATATGTTTTTCAAGTCAGGGAAGATTTAAGCACGTGTGATGGACTGAATTGAGTCCCCTCCAAATTCATATGTTGAAGACCTAATCTTCACTGTGACCGTATATAGAGATTGGGTCTTTAGGGGGTAATTACAGTTAAATGAGGTCATAGGGTGGGGCCCTAATCCAATAGTGCTGTGGCCTCATAAGAAGAGAGAAATTTAGGGGCCTGGCCCCATCCCTCACCCCACACCATGTGAGGATACAATGTGAAGGCAGTTGTCTGCAACCCAAGGAGAGCGCTCTCACCAACCCTGCTGGCTCATTGAGGGACTTCTAATCTCC
>NW_027893843.1:0-240 GCF_054177405.1 Leptonychotes weddellii | reverse complement strand
TGAGAGCTGCAGCCTGACTCCGAGGACGCAGGTGTCGGGATTCCTCTTACCTGCCCTGGCGGGGACCGCGCTCAACCCCAGCACCAGCGGTACCAGCAGGAGGAGGCGATGGCAGCGGCTGCGCCGCTCCATGGCTGGCGACCCGAACGCCGGGTCCCAGGGATCTATGGGCGGCCAGAGGAGCAGAACGCCCCAAGGCTGACGGGAGAGAATGAGCAGGCTTTGAGCCTCGGACGCTGG
>NW_027893842.1:0-240 GCF_054177405.1 Leptonychotes weddellii | reverse complement strand
TGGCCCATGAAGTGTAGTTTGTAGTCCCTGGACCAGGGCTCAATATATTGAAGATGGGATGGCAGTGTCACAGGTGGTGGGTGGAACAGAGCTGATTGTGCTTGGCTCGGAAATGACAGTATCTGACAAATTAGGGTGTTTGTCACAGAGTTATGGTGAGTTCCCTCTAGGCAGAAGTGATGGAATATAATTAACTTGTGTGTTGGGGACGGGGGGAGAAACTTGCAAAGAAGTGTTTCT
>NW_027893841.1:0-240 GCF_054177405.1 Leptonychotes weddellii | reverse complement strand
ATCCCAGTCCGAGGGTAGGAGAAGATGAGGTGAGATGTCCTAGCTCAGCAGTGAGGCAGAAAGATAAAGGGCATGGATTCCTCCTGCCTCTGCCTATTGTTCTAGCCAGGCCCTCCATGGGATGGGTGAACTGAGTCCCCTGATTGACCAGAAACACCCACATAGACACCCCCGGAAAGAATGTGGCCTCTGGGCACCCCGGGGCCAGCCCAGTGGACACATACAACTCACCACCACACT
>NW_027893840.1:0-240 GCF_054177405.1 Leptonychotes weddellii | reverse complement strand
TGAGCAATCTTCAATGCTTGCATGATTAAGTCAAGTATCCCACCTTGACTCTCAACTTCATCTCTGGCATTTTGCTGCTTTAGAGCATAGAGAGCCTCCTTCTCTGCTAATTCTCGCTCCATTTCTTCCTTTTGTTTCTGCTGCTCCAGTTTGCCCTCCAGCTTTCTGATTTTCTCTTCGAACTCCTCTCTGATCTGCACTATCCGTCTCTCTAGCTCTGCTCTGTAAAAATCTTGTGTC
>NW_027893839.1:0-240 GCF_054177405.1 Leptonychotes weddellii | reverse complement strand
TGAGTTATGCTCCATAATACTGTGTGACTGTGAGAAGCATAACCTGAGTCTTAGCTCCCTCTTCTGCAATGTCATTTGGCCTCACTTGGCACAAACCTAGCATTTGCCTATAAAATATACCTTTCTTTTCTCAATGACCCATGCAAATGGCAGTTGGGTTCTGAAGTTAAAGGAGGTAAAATTTTTACTTTTTTTTTTTTATTCTTATGTTAATCCCCATACATTACATCATTAGTTCTA
>NW_027893838.1:0-240 GCF_054177405.1 Leptonychotes weddellii | reverse complement strand
TGTACCATATAGAGTCCCTAAGTGACTGAAAAGCCTCTTACACTCCTACCCTCTGCTTTCACTCCAAGGGTCATGTTTATCAAGATTCTCTATCCTTCTGAGCCTACAGGAGGCCCTGGGGACCCTTGCCTCCTAAAGTATTTCTGTGTCCACTCTGTCTGCTGATACCGTGAAGAAACAACAGTACAAACTACTTGACGTGTGGTAGAGACGGAATAAAGCTTTAGGGTTCTGCCCTGG
>NW_027893837.1:0-240 GCF_054177405.1 Leptonychotes weddellii | reverse complement strand
CGAAGGCAGTCGCTTAACCAACTGAGCCACCCAGGCGCCCCTATTTCTACTTTTTAAAAGGTTTTTCTGTTGTTCTTTTATTGGGTTTTAGATTTCACTGATAATTTCATTTTCTCTGCTTTTCTAGGAAATGTATTTATAACTGTCTATTTTTCTTCAAGCACTTTTTTTGACTGTACTCCCTGTGTTGTTTTTTTTTTTTCAATCATTAAATAGATACATTTTATTCAAAAACAGAAT
>NW_027893836.1:0-240 GCF_054177405.1 Leptonychotes weddellii | reverse complement strand
AAATGCCCCCCACCCCATCCCAAGGAGGCTTTTTAAATACATTTTTTTTTTAAAGATTTTATTTATTTGACAGAGAGAGAACAAGTAGGCAGAGAGGCAGGCAGAGGGAGAGGGAGAAGCAGGCTCCCTGCCAAGCAGGGAGCTCAATGCGGGGCTCGATCCCAGGACCCTGGGATCATAACCTGAGCCGAAGGCAGCCACTTAACTGACTGAGCCACCCAGGCGCCCCAAATACATTTT
>NW_027893835.1:0-240 GCF_054177405.1 Leptonychotes weddellii | reverse complement strand
GATGCGGGACTCGATCCCGGGACTCCAGGATCATGACCTGAGCCGAAGGCAGTCGCTTAACCAACTGAGCCACCCAGGCGCCCTCCTAGTAAGTCGTGACATCTGATAGAGTGAGTCCTTCCAGCTTATTTTTAAGGAGTGTCCCTTAGTCTTCTATATGTAAGTTAGAAAATCATCTTGTCAAGGTCCATGAAAAACTTGTGATTTTTATTACAATTGCAGTAAATGTATAGATTACTC
>NW_027893834.1:0-240 GCF_054177405.1 Leptonychotes weddellii | reverse complement strand
GTATCCTATGAATGTGTATGGAATTAATGTAGCCAAATAAAAATTTTAAATTGTTTGGATTTTTCTTTAGTCTAGGTTTAGGTATAATTTTTCTGCCTTTATTGTTTGTTCACCTTTTTTCCTATGTATCCTAACTTGAAAAATTTAATGTGGATAATATTTTCATTAGAATGAAAGAATGAAAGAATTGGAAGTGCTAGTTACATATTATACAAAACATGAATAATAAAATGCTCACCG
>NW_027893833.1:0-1567 GCF_054177405.1 Leptonychotes weddellii | reverse complement strand
ACCTAATATTACTCATTCAAGATAAAGATCACTTAATGCAGAGAAAAGGCAACCAACACCACCAAGTGCTTCTGCATTCAAAGGAAAACCTGGTACTCCAGGTGCTGGTAACTACCCAGGGAAGGCTGTGTACTCCAGGCCAGTAGATAAAGAGCCCTGTATACCACTGCATCTTCCACAGGAGGGCTCTCCACGTTTCTATCCCACACACACACACCTACAATCTCCTCTCTCCCTCCCACCAGCACAGCGAGCTTCACTCAGTCTTACACTCGACTAGACAAGGGGTCAACAGTCCGCTTTTTCTCTTCAGCCCAATTAATTGCATTTAAGGAACAGTCATATTTTGCTGGGTGCTGCCCTCACTAGGTGTGCAGATATGTGGACTTTCCACCTCCATTTCCCTGTGATCACTGTGCTGCTATGCTTGGGACCATCTGGAAGGCACTCCTCTCTAAACTGCACAGTCCATTTGGTATAATAAAGATGGCAGCACTAACTGAGCATGTCCTGTGCATCAGGACTTCACACAGCCACTCGATTCATAGGTCATGCAATCAGCGCAGATGGTGTTATTACCTCTATAAAACCAGTGAACCACCAAGTGATGAATACTTGTGCACAAGGCATTCTAATCTTTTACTCTGATTTATTCAACAATAATCACCATGTCTATATCGAGCACTGTGTTCGATTCTAGATCTACCCAAACAAACAAATAAGGTGCCTGAACTCCCGAAACTTCCAACCCAGAAGAGCATATAGAAGGTAAACAAACACTGGCTCCAGGACTCAGGACCACTTTTTAATGTCTCTGTGCCTCCTTTCTTCCTCTCTGGAAAGAAGAAAGAATTTAAAAAATATTAATAACTACCTTTTAAATTTGAAAGAAGATTAAATAAGCTAATACATAAAGTACCAATGTAGCACCTGTCCTTTGATGTTCAATAAATACTAGAAGATAGTGGTAATAGTGGTGGTGATCATGAGCAGTACTTGTGGCCAAAGCAGTAGCAGTTGCAAAGTAGTAGCGATAGCAGTAGTAGAAATAGTAGGAGTGGCAATGGTAAAAGTAATAGTAGTAGCAGCAGTGGTAACAGAAGTAGTAGCAAGAGTGATAGTAGCAGCAGCAGTAATAATAGTAGTAGTGGCAGTAGTAATAGTAGCAGCAACAGTGGTAATAGGAAGAGGAGTAATAGTAGTAGTAGTGGCAGCAGTGGTAATAGGAGGAGTAGTAATAGTAAGAGTAGTGGGAGCAGTGGTAATAGGAGTAGTAGTAGCAATAGTGATAGTAGTGGCAGCAGTGGTAATCAGAGTAGTAGCAATAGTAATACTTGTAGCAGCAGTGGTGATAGGAGTAGTACTAACAATAGCGACAGTACTGGCAGCAGTGGTAATACAAGGAGTAATAATAGTAGCAGCAGCAGTGGTAATAGGAGGAGGAGTAGTAATAGTGATAGCAGTGGCAGCAATGGTACTAGGAGTAGGAGCAATAGTGATAGTAGTGGCAGCAGTGGTAATAGGAGGAGTAATAATAGTAATAGTAGCGGCCGCAGTGGTAATAGGA
>NW_027893832.1:0-240 GCF_054177405.1 Leptonychotes weddellii | reverse complement strand
TAAGGCCAAAAGTTTTAGCAGGTGAATGCTGTCTCCTGTGAAGAAAGGGAGAAGAGAAGCAGAACATATACATATTGTAACCAACAAGAGCCTGCAGAAAACTTTATATCCTCCAAATCAGCTTTTAAGGTTTGTAAAGAGTTAAGAAGGACTGCCTGCGTAACCTGGGGCATTACTGTCCAGGTTTATTACTGTTCTTCCCAAGTGAAAGCAAGAAGATACGGACTATCCTTATGAACT
>NW_027893831.1:0-240 GCF_054177405.1 Leptonychotes weddellii | reverse complement strand
TATTAATGAAGATGACAATGATAAAATCAATAAAATTGTTGTTGATCTTTTCAAGATGGTAAAGAACTCTTCATTATTTTGAAAGCTGGTAATTAAAGAAAGAATCAAGATTTATCTTGTCTTTCTTCAAAATATATACCTCAGGATGACAAAATAGTTAATGAAAAAATTTTTCTTTTTTGACATTTTCAGCTAACAATGAAGAGGGAATAACAGAATTATAAATCACCAATTTACAAC
>NW_027893830.1:0-240 GCF_054177405.1 Leptonychotes weddellii | reverse complement strand
TTGTCATTTCTTGTGTTTTTGATTTTAGCCATTGTGATGGGTGTGAGGTGATATTTCATTGTGGTTTTAATTTGCATTTCCCCGATGTTTACTGATGTTGAGCACCTTTGTATGTGTCTGTTGGCCATCTGTATGTTGTCTTTGGAGAAATGTCTGTTCAGGTCCTCTATCCATTTTTTATTGGGATTTTTTTTTTTTTGGTATTAAGTTGTATAAGTTCTTTATATATTTTGGATATTA
>NW_027893829.1:0-240 GCF_054177405.1 Leptonychotes weddellii | reverse complement strand
CTAGTTTCAAAGCATTGTGGTCTGAAAATAGGCAGGGAATGATCCCCATCTTTTGGTACCGGTTGAGACCTGATTTGTGACCTAGGATGTGATCGATTCTGGAGAATGTTCCATGGACACTAGAGAAGAATGTGTATTCCCACATCCTGCTTTTTAAACAGTTCTCCTTCTGTGAAAGGGTAGGTGCTCAGAGTATAAGCTTCCTCTTCTGAAGGGTTAAAAAATCATTTAATATCTTTT
>NW_027893828.1:0-240 GCF_054177405.1 Leptonychotes weddellii | reverse complement strand
CCCTGTGGTTGCACATTTGCTGCGGATGCCAGCCACTGACAGCCTGTCCCAAGGCTCTGGGCAGGTCTCACTCAGCAAGGCTGCTCCCAGCCCCCTGTTCCTGACTGTCACCTGCACGCACAGCGCCCAGTCCAGCCCTGACCCGGGGGGTCTCCACCAACCTGCACGCACAGCGCCCAGCCCAGCCCTGGCCCAGGGGGTCTCCACCAACCTGCACGCACAGCGCCCAGCCCAGCCCTG
>NW_027893827.1:0-240 GCF_054177405.1 Leptonychotes weddellii | reverse complement strand
CCCTGGGGGACCTCTCCTTGTCTTCCTCCCTTTCTCCACACGATCCAGCCACAGGGCTCTCAGGCACACACCAGGCTCTGCTGAGATATTTCTGGGTGCAAGCTAATCCCTCCTAAGGGCCCTGCAGGGGATGAGCATTTATGGCCACCTTCCTGCCTGGGAGGAGCTGGACTCTCAGCTGTGACCACAGGGATTCACCGCCATGACGGCACCTGCCCAGTGTCCTCCACACACATTAAT
>NW_027893826.1:0-240 GCF_054177405.1 Leptonychotes weddellii | reverse complement strand
TTCATGTGACAGGCACTGTTCTAGGTAATTGTGCACATCACTGAACAGAACAGACAAGATCCTGGTCTTCGTGGAGCTCATATTCTAGCAGAGGTGGACAGAAAACAAGAGATATATGACTAAGTTTTATAGTGTGTTGGAAAATGATAAATGCACTTTACAAAGAAAAGTAGAACAGGGCTTAAGGAGTGCCAGGGCTAGGATGGGGCAGGTGGCAGGGGGATGGGCTGGGCTTCACTG
>NW_027893825.1:0-240 GCF_054177405.1 Leptonychotes weddellii | reverse complement strand
TATATTTGACATACAAAAAGTGGTATGCAATGTAATGTTTGCAACTTGGTGGATTTGGAGATAAGTATCCACCCAATAACCATCACCACAACCTGTTCCCTAAACATGTCTATTCCCTCTAAAAGTTTCCTTCTGCCCTCTTTATTATTTTTATTATTCTTTGTGATAAGAGCACTTAAGAGGACTCGGAGCAAGATGGCGGAGGAGTAGGAGACCTGGATTTCGTCTCCTCTCAGGAAT
>NW_027893824.1:0-240 GCF_054177405.1 Leptonychotes weddellii | reverse complement strand
GCTACAGTCGCGAAAAGCCCCGGGGGTCCGACAGTGGCCCTGGCCACCGCGACGCCAGCCGCATCACCCGGCCGCAGCCCACCGGCCGACTTTGGCTCTAGCGGGCCGGCCGGTTGTTAACAAGCCAGCGCGTTGCTAGGGGCGGGGCCGGGGCTGCAGAAGCGCCGGCTCTTACGGAAGCCCCGGGAGCCAAACTACCTCAAACCCTAATGTGTGTCTCCACGCTCGCGGTGGCTGGGT
>NW_027893823.1:0-240 GCF_054177405.1 Leptonychotes weddellii | reverse complement strand
CATTCTTTTCCACAGTCAGCTTAGTTTAATGCTATTGCCTGGTTCCACAGAAATATTTCCAGTTCTTAGCACTTTGGATCAGGTAGGTATTACCAGATTTATGCAACTAGTCACGTATATATCCTTTCCCTGCATGGGAAGTAACAGTTGTTACTTATCTTAAATACTAAGTTATTCAGCTCGACAGAACACACCTACATCTAACAAATCCCTACAAGTTTATTTGGACTCTTAAAGAAT
>NW_027893822.1:0-1567 GCF_054177405.1 Leptonychotes weddellii | reverse complement strand
TTCCTGAGATTAAGAATTCCTCATATCAGTGAGATCATATGATACATGTCTTTCTCCGATTGACTTATTTCTAAGCCAATCAGTCTTAAGGTTTGAAAACTTAACTAGAGCTCTCCAGGCAGGTTTGGGTTTATTAGGTTGAGGAAAGCTGGAAGGACAAGCCTGTGCTCCCCCCAGCATGTGCCTGAACCACTCTGATGGCTTTTGGTGATATCTGGATGGGAAGCATGGAGCCCAAGCCAACCATTTGAAAGTTAGAGCTAAAGAAACCTGACGAATTATATCATTCCTTCTTTTTGCATTATAAATGAGGAAACTAGATTTTGGCTGTATACTACCCCCCACCTCCCCGCCAGGTTAAAAGGAAGCAAGGTTTAATGGAAAGAGCACAGGCTTTGAATGCTGAAGCCCAGATTTCAAATTCTGATTCTTAACAACATTACTAGTCAGCTGTGATACTTGAAACAATTTACTTCATCCCTACAGCCTCAGCTCCTCATCTGTAAGATAGAGATAATAAAACCTCTGTGAATGAGCCTGTAGGAGAGCCTGAATGGGCTCCTTGATGTTGCCCAAGTACCTGGCTGTTGCCACTACAGCACCAGAACCCTTCACTGCCAGCCCTGAGATTGTACTTCATCCTCATCTGGAGGCAGCTCCCAACTGGTGTTCACAGTGGCTGGAGGTGCCCAGGAGTATTTAGCTTTGTGGAGTTTTATGTACTCTGCAAAGATTGATGGATTTTCCCTACAGCTGAGGTTTGGGTGCCTTCGTACTCAACAGAATTTCATGTTTATGGAAAATGGGTAATTCTTCCTAGTTTATGCACCTGTTATTTAACATGAGAAACTCATTGCAGGCTGAAATCTGATACGGGAGTAATATCGTGAATCTAGAGCTTCCCATCTAAGAAGCTAGAACCTTGGTTATGAGGAGAATTAATAAAATCTGAACACCTTCAATTGAGCTGTCTTAAGATGCATGTGCTTATTTCAAGTGCTATCTGTTTTGTCACATTTTATAAAATTAACTTTGACATTTAGCCTATGTATACTGTACCTCATATAAAACATAAGTTACACTCATAAAAACAATACAAAGTGAAATGAACAGTAACAACAGATCAACTCTTTTATGTAACCACCTTATTAAAGTAGTTATTTCTATTGCTTAGCTATTGGGACTATGTTGAAATAGCGTATGTGTTCCTTTGAGACTGTGAGCACATGGCTCCTATAAAACGGCAAGGGCTGCAAAATCATCTTTAAAAAAGAATCCCAGTTACTTCCTCAGATCTGAGGGGATCTATGGCCTTGAAACCACAATTAGACTCTAGACAAGACCTGATCCCCTGGCTCTGGTAACTTCCTGAGATCTTGTGTAGGTCAAGTTTTTTGCTTTTTCCTCCACTATAAATTTGAATTGTTAATTAATCTTCTGACCTCACTGGGATAAGGTAAGGTTAAGCAAAATGATTGAAAGGAGCTTTGCAAATTTATAAAGATGTTTAATAATATTTCTAATTATATTCTAGGCAGTCTGAGGCTGGTCCTTAGACCCCTTAGCA
>NW_027893821.1:0-12975 GCF_054177405.1 Leptonychotes weddellii | reverse complement strand
AAAAAAAAAAAAACCATCAATTTCAGTACTCTGGAAATTGACCAAAGGCATACAACCAAACTAAGAAGAATCTATTCACAAGAACTCCTGAACTTCAAGTTAGAACGGAACCAGTCTCTAGCATTCTTGCTTAAAGTTGCTACCATCCCTTTCTCAGAAGCCCTGTGAGTGGTCCTTTGACCAGGAGAGGGCTGGCTGGGAAACCAGTGCCTTTCATGCCACTGCTGGAGGAAGCTCACTCATCTTGGAGCATTGTTAGTCACAGTTGGAACCTTCAACAAGCAAACAAGGACAGCCAGCAGCTTGCCTGGGATGTAGTCCAGTTTGGAGCAAGTGTTGTCCCAGAAGATTAGTTAGGAATTTAACAGTAAGCTTTAGAAGGTGAGACAGTCTTTGGGGACTTGATAAGCTATCTATATGTCCTGGTTGACTGGAGGCTTGCAGACACACAGCAGAGAATAAAGAGAACCCAAGTCATCCAAATATCACTGGCCAAGAAGCCTGGACATTAAAGAAGACAAGCTGCAGGAGAGTCCAGTGGAAAGTGAAAGCTGGGGCAAATTTGAAAACAGTTGGGTTTACTTGCAAATCAGTGCATCAGCACAGAGTAGAGACTTGCTGGTTCAAGGTGTTTGAGCCCCACTGCTCACAAATTCAGCTCTGTATTCACAGGGAACACCTAAAAAGCCAATCTGAAAAATAAAATTAAGGAAAATAAACTAAGCAGAGATATGAAGTCACACACTGTGGAGGAACACAGTCTTCATCATTTAAACCAGGCCAATTACCAAACAAACAAAATAAATTAAAAAATGTATGAATTTGGGGTTGTGACAATATATTATCTAAAATGTCTAATATTCAACCAAAAATTATGAGACATACAAAGAAACAAATGTATGCTAAATACTCAGGAAAAAGCACTCACAAAGGATATGTCTTGGATGTCATCAAATATTGAATTTAGCAAAAGCTTCAAAGCAGCTATCTATTGTAAATATATAAAGAATCAAAGGAAACTTGTCAGAAAAGTAAAACTAAGCATAATGACAACAAATCAATGAAAATAGAAGTTCAGTGAAGATATAGAAATTATATATTTTTTAAAAGAATTAAATGGAAATTCTGGAATCACTTCCAAAATAAATAAATAAAAAATAAAGTGAACCATTTACTAGAGGGATTCAGTGACAGATTTGAGGTGGCAGTAAAAACAGCAGTGAACTTGAACATAAACCAATAATGATAATTCAGTCTGAAGAACAGACAAAAACAGGCAATGGGATGACATTTCAAATATTAAAAGAAAAAAAGGTCAAAGTAAGGCAAGTCTATAGAGACAAAAAGTAGATTAGTGGTGCGGTTCATGGGTGGTTCAGTCGGTGAAGCATCCAACTCTTGATCTCAGCTCAGGTCTTGGTCTCAGGGTTGTGAGTTCAAGCCCCATGTTGGACTCCATGTGGTGTGGAGCCTACTTAAAAAAAAAAAAAAAAGAGTAGTGGTTGCTTGGAGTTGAAGGTAAAGAGGGTAGTCATAATTCATACTTTCTCAATTACTAGTGAGTTTGATTAAATT
The DNA here is from genome assembly GCF_054177405.1 of Leptonychotes weddellii. Taxonomy (NCBI): domain Eukaryota; kingdom Metazoa; phylum Chordata; class Mammalia; order Carnivora; family Phocidae; genus Leptonychotes; species Leptonychotes weddellii. The sequence goes on along the minus strand of NW_027893821.1, from coordinate 11,400 downwards.
GTCATGTATTTATTGGCCATTTATGTGATGAAGTTTTTAAAAATGCTTGTCAGGTGTTCTGCCATTTTCTACTGATTAGTTATTTAATGCTTTGTAGAAGCTGATCTGTATATTTTTTGTATTTTAATTCTTTGTCAATTTTTGTTATAATATCTTTCAATTTGGGGCTTATCATTTAGTAATAATAAATTCTTAATTTTTAAATTGTTTTTAAAACAATTTTGAGGTAATTGTGGATTCAAATGCAGTTGTGAGAAATAATACAAAGAAATCCCATTTACTTTTTATCCAGTTTCTCCCAATAGTGATAACTTCCAAACTATAGTACAATATCATAACCGAGACACTGACATTGATCACCACAGTGGTCCCTCCTGTTGCCCAGTTAAAGCCACATTTACTTTGCTCCTGCCCCACTCTTTCCTTGAGTACTGGAAGCCACTTATTTGTTTGACATTTCTAATGTTTGTTATTTCCAGAATGTTACATAAATGAAGTTATATAGTGTGTAATTTTTTTGGATTGGTTTTTTTCACATAATACCAGTCTCATGACCTTTATCTAGGGTGTTGTGTGTACCAATAGTTCATTCCTTTTCATTGCTGAATAGTATTCCAGGATATGGATATGCCCCAGTATACTTAACTATTTACTTATTGAAGGACATCTAAGGTCACCTTTTTTGGCTATTACAAATAAGGCCACTATAAATGTTGGTGTACAAAATTTCCTGTGGACATAAGTTTTCATTTCTTCAGGCTAAATGCCCAGGAGTGCAATTAATGGTTTTTATGGTGGTTGCATATATACTACATAAAAAAATTATCAAACTGTTTTCAGGAGTGACTACACCATTTTACATTCCCACTAGCAATGTATTAGTGATCCAAATTCTCCACATCCTCTGTCACCATTTGGTGGTATCAATATATATATATTTTTAATTTTAACCATCTAATAGGTATGTAGTGATGTCTCATTGTGGTTTTAATTTACATTTCCTTAATGGTGTTGAACATCTTTCACATACATATTTTCTCATATGTATGTCTTCAAGACATTTTCAGTAGAAGATATCTTCATATATTTTGCCCATTTTCTATTTAAGTTGGTTATTTTATTGCTGTTAATTTGAAAGAGTCTTAATATTATAGGATTACATTGGATATATGGTTAAAAATATTTTCTCCTATTCTGTAGCTTGTTCCTTCACATGATTAACATGGTCTTGTTAACAGAGCAAAAGTTTTTAATTCTGATAAAATCTAATTTATCAATTTTTCCTTTTATGGATAATGTGTTTGGTGTCATATCTAGCCATAAAACTGGAAGATTTTCTGATTTTTTGGTTCTTTTCTAAGTGTTTTATAATTTAACATTTAAATTCATGATCCATATTGAGTTAATTTTTATAGAAAATATTAGTCTTGGGTTGTGGTTTATTTGTATTGCCTATGAATGTCCAATTGCTCTAGCATCATTTGCTAAAAACAAACAAACAAACACAACTCTGTCCTGTCTCCCTTTAATTGCTTTTGCACCTTTATCAAAAGTTGATTGGGAATATTTGTGTGAGGTTGTTTCTAGGTTCTCAATTCTGTTCCCTTGCTCTGTCCTTCCATCAATACCATACATCTGATTATTGTAGCTATATAATGGGTCCTGAGATTGGGTAGACTGATTCAACTCACTTTATTCTTCTTTTTCAAAATTGTTTAGCAATTCTAGTTATTTTTCGTTTCCATATAAATTTTAGAATGATCCTATGTTTACAAAAAAAAGGCTTGCCATGATTTAATAGGAATTAGATTAAGCCTGTATACCAATTTAGGAAGAATTAACATCTTTATTGTGTTGAGTCTTCAAAACCATGAAAATTTTTTTACTTCTCCCTTATTTAAACCTTCTTTCATTTATTTTAAAAGAGTGTATATATGAAGAGAATGGATGAAAGTTCCAACTTTCTATACAGACTTCTCTGACACCAACCTGGGAGTGGGGAAGGGGTTACATTTCAGGTGCTCCACTTGACTTTGCTGTTGTGAATGGAGATGGGACCAGACCATAGTTTTTTCTGTAGTGTATAGCTGGAGTTAGAGGCATTATTGGCAAGAAGTTTTCTCTTAGTAGGCTGTCCCTTTCTTGGTCCTTTATCTAGAGAATGTGAACTTTTTGGGGGGCTTTTTACATCTGCACCTTTGCCCTTTCTGGGTTGCCTTTCTCTTCACTTCCAAGTCTCAAATACAAAAAGCAAAAGGGAAATCTAGGGAACTCAAATCTAGGTCCCAATGTCACCTACTAGTCTGCCTTTCTCTCTCCTATAAAATGTCCAAGATTTTTTAGTTGTACTAAGCAGAAGGAATAGGGGAAAGTACATCTACTCCATCTGCCCAGAAGTGAAACATGAAATTTTAATTTAATATTGATTTTATTATTTTATGTAATGGTAATCATTTTTATGTCCCATTTAACAAGCCCCTCTATTCTTAAGGTTCATAATAATAGTTTTCTGCAATAATTTTTTATTATTACATAACAAAGTAACAAATTAATTGACTTAAAATATCACATGTTTATTTTTTCCAGTTTCCATGGGACATGAGGCTTGGTCTGTTTTAGCTGGGCCTTCTGTTCAGTTTCACTAAGCTAAAATAAGGGGTCAGCCAATCTGTATTCTCATCTGGAGTGTGGGGGCCTCTTTTAGGTTGTTGACAGAATTCAGTTCCTTGCAGTTGTAGGACGGAGGCCATTGGATCCAAGAGTGGCATCTCTCCATAGACAGTTCACACATGGCAGGTTGTGTCTTCATAGAATCAGCAGGAAGGTGTCTTTATGTTTTGGATCTCTTCCTTCAGGAGAGGCTTCAAGAGGGCCTTCTCTTAAAGGGCTCACCTGCTTAGTGAGGTCTACACAGAATAATCTTCCTTTTACTAACTCCACTCCACTGATAGGGAACTTAACTAAGCAAATGAAAATCTTTCACCTTTACCACATAAGGTAACCTAATCACAAGAATAACATCCCACCATAGGCACTAGCCCCATTCCCACTCCAGAAGAAGGGACTCATGCAGGGTGGAAGGGCAGGGATCTTATGAACCAATGTAGAATTCTTCCTATCACATTTCCTTTATTTTCTTTAAAAAGTTCACACATCAGCTTTTGATCAGTAAATGAAATTTATATATGATATGATGTGGGGATCCAACTTCATTTGTCCCATAGCACAATTGTGCCCACCCTCATGTATTGAATAGTATTGAATAGTTCATTCTTTTCTTTGGTTACTTACAGTTGTGCCTCTGAGATAAATCCAATGTAACCATATATGTATGCATCTGGTCTATTTATTCCATTAGTCAACTTGTGTATACCTGTACAATGTCTCACTATCTTAATTTCTATACCCAATATAAGCTCTGATTATCTGTAAACAGCTGCCTTTTTTATTTGAGGAATACCTTGACTATTTTCAGGCCTCTGGTTTTTTATATAAAGTTTAAGATCACCCTGTCAAGTGACTTGAGAAACCGTTTCAGGACTTTTATTGGAAGTGTATTTTTATCTGTTGGTGAATCTGGGAGAAATTAAATCTTTATGTTAGTGCATCATCCATTTATATACATAGTAAACATCTCCATTTACTAAATCTTCATCAGTCTTAAATAAATTATAATTTGCTCCTTCAAATCTGGGACATATTTTGTAAATTCTTTTCCTAAGTACCTTTTCTATTCTTATTGTTGCTGTTATAGATGGCAGCCTTAAAAAATACATTTAAAACTGTATGTTTCTGGGACATCTGGGTGGCTCAGTCAGTTAAGCATCTGCCTTCAGCTCAGGTCATGGTCTCGGGGCCCTGGGATTGAGCCACATGTCACGTTGGGTTCCCTGCTCAGCAGGGAGTCTGCTTCTCCCTCTCCCACTGCACCTACCCCCTGCTCATGGTCTCTCTCTCTCTAATAAATGAATGGAATCTCAAGAAAATAAATAAAACTGTATGTTTCTGGTATACAGAAATACAATTGGCATTTTAATATTGACCTTATATTAAACCAAATTATTAAACTCTTTTATTAATGTTAATAATTTATCTTTAGATTATTATTTTTTTAAAAGATTTTTGTTTATTTGAGACAGAGAGAGTGAGAGACAGAGAGAGAGAGAGAGAGCACAAGTGGGGGGAGGGGTAGAGGGAGAGAGAGAAGCAGACTCCCCACTGAGCAGGGAGCCCCACCGGGGGCTTGATCTCAGGACCCCAGGATCATGACCTGAGCTGAAGGCAGACACTTAACAGACTGAGCTACCCAGGAGCCCCTATAGATTATTTTTAAATAAACAAACATAGTAATATGATGATAAATTTATGACTTCCTTTTCAAGACTTGTATCACTTATGTATTTATTTATTTTTAATTTTTTTATCTTAATGTGCTGACTAATATCTTCAATAAAATTTAAAACAGTACTGGTGATAGTGGAAATTATGGTCTTGTTAAAAGGAATACCTCTAGGGATGCCTGAGTGGCTCAGTGATTTGAAGCAGAGGGCCTTCCGCAGACACATTCCTTGGGAAGACATATCTCAAATAAGGTGAAATAGGCCGTGTCAGACTTCCTTTCCTTTCTTCTTTGGGGACTTTGTGAGAGGAGATACAATGAAGAAGGTATTAGAGGGGAGAGAAGTCAATGAGCAGGGAGATTATCCTCAGACAACTACATGGTGCTACACTGCGGCAGTAATCTTGTGTACACAAGAGTAAGGTATAGTGAGCCAGAGAGGGATAAAGTCCCAAATAAAAAACAAAAACAGGAAACAACCCTACAAGTCCGTAGCAGGCAGAATAACGCCTCTCTCCTGCCCAAAATGTATACATTCTTATATCTGGTATCTATAAACATGTTAGATTCCATAGCAAAGAGAATTAAGGTTGCAGATGGAATTACAGTTGCTGATCACATAACTTTGGATTTGGGAGATTATCTGAGATAATCTGTGTGAGCTCACTGTAGTCACAGTGTCCTTAAAAGTAGAAGAACAAGGGGCGCCTGGGTGGCTCAGTTGGTTAAGCGACTGCCTTCGGCTCAGGTCATGATCCTGGAGTCCCGGGATCGAGTCCCGCATCGGGCTCCCTGCTCGGCGGGGAGTCTGCTTCTCCCTCTGACCCTCCCCCCTCTCATGCTCTCTCTCTCTCATTCTCTCTCTCAAATAAATAAATAAATAAAAATCTTTAAAAAAAAAAAAAAGTAGAACAAGACAGAAGAGATTCAGGGGGAGACATTACTACAGAAGGTCAGAGTGGCAATGTCAAAAGAGCTCAATGGGCCATTGCCAGCTTTGAAGATGGAGGAAGGGGCAACCAGTCAAGGAATGTGGGCAGCCTGCAGATAGCTCAAAAAAAGCCAGGAAATGGATTATCCCCCAGAGCCCCCACAAAGAAACATAGCCCAGCGGGAATTGTTTTGGATTTCTAACCTACAGAACTGTAACATTATAATTTTTATTGTTTTAAATCACTAAGCTTGTGGTAATTTGCTATGGCAGCTTTGGAAACTAATACAAATATATACAAATATCTTAAAATAAGCTTTTTTACTTTGGATTTGAATATTGACTTGTATTTCTGGCTTATATTTAAAAAATTATCAATCTAAAACTATGTCCATGTACAATTAAGAAGTATACAGCTTGAGAAGTTGAATTTGAGGCCTAATGTTATGTTTTAGGATTATCAGTTTTAATCAGACCTGAGCTTCCACATATTCAATACCAGTGAGGAGCCTGTCCAGAGTCTATTTACAAAAGGAGGCTTCCTGGGACAGAATTAATTCTAGAAAAAGAAGCTGGGCAGAAAAGCCTACAAATAAAAACATAGCAGGTGGTGAAGAAAGGCAATTTTGAGTATTGTATAGAATCCATCAAAATAATTTACTCAGCTTGGCCTATCAAGGACTCCTGTCTGACTCCCACTGAGAAATGGAGATGTAATTTAAAATAGAAATAGCTATTTTTACTCTGTACTATGCAAGGTATTCATTGCAAGCCAATGTCAGTTTGCTACCCCTCAAATTAAGCACAGCATAAAGGCAAGAGAAAATTCTTCCTAGTTCAGCAAAGAGCATCTCATGGCTTTATTTGTAAGTCCATTCAACTTCATTGAAAGTTCCAGAAATACAGTGACAATGTTTGACATTTTGGAAAATTTTGGCATATTGAGACATTCAGCACCTCTGCAGAGGCCATAGTGGTTACAGTTAGCAGGGCAGAGATGGTGACAGGTGGAGGTGACTGGCAGTGATGGAAATGCACAGGTAACGCCAAGATTTGGAAATGGGCAGTGACAGGAAGTGGCCTCAGATTTCCACACCTTGGAGTCTGAAGTCCTGCAACTACTGTAGTGGACAGTGGGGCCAGGAAAGAGTGACTCTTGATGGAGCAATTAGTAACACCCTGGCACTAATAAGAAGTAACTGGATGGCATCTTGATGTTTCTGGGCAATGCAGAGGAGGGAGGCAAAGCTGAGGGGAGAATGTAGATATCCTATTGCACCAGATGGACACAATAGTCAAATAATATAATTCCATCCTATCAAAATTTTGTACTTTCTTGGTTCACACTGTATGAAGAAACATCGGTTACAAAGAGTATTTCTGTATTTATGGTCAATTTTAGTAACTATATCAGATTGCCCAGATCTGTGATGTACTGAAAGCTTTGAGGACGTCTGTATTAATCCACCATTTTCCTTTGTCAAATCATGAAAGAATAAGTTTAAATGTCTGGAGACTTTCCTATGCACAGAGTAATATTTCTTCTGAAATAGAGGAGGTGAAAGGGCTGGTCAGCAGCATACACACATAAAGATGCCAGTCAATAACAACAAAGACAATTTTCTCTCCTACAGTTTTACCAAATGCTTTTCACAAATCTTAATGCTCTATATAGTTTATCATTATTAAACTATTTCTCCTGTTCTCTGTGGGTAGAAAAAGAAATTGCCAAATTAAATTCCACCATCCAACTTCCACTACATTATTAGTCTGTGGGTATTGTACCCTCTGGCATTCAGAACTTCAAGAACGTTTTATTCTTACATATTAGCAATTTTACTCTTGACTTTGCACAGACATGTCACATCAATTTTTCTCGATTAGTACTGTAGGTTAAAAGAATAAATTCAAAGACACAGAATCTGGGTATGTGTTAGGTCTTTTTCTTCTACACTGACAAATATTACACTTTTGAAGAAAATTTCATGAAAGGAAAAAGGCACTTTTCAAATAAAAATCCAAAGATTCAGAAAAACCAGAATGCTGAATTAAATTTTCTTTGAAAATATTATTTTTGTCTTGCCTAATTTTGCACAATTAAATTATCCACCTTTAAATTTTCTCATTATAAAGGCACTTCCTTTAATTTTAAATTTCAGCTATGCAAATAAGAATAAAACACTCAATTGCTATCACCCACCGGCAATCATTTTCAATATTTTGATACACTTCCTTAAGATTTTTTTCTACACTGTTTAAATATGCTAAATTTCATATTCAATACATATGTGCATATATGCTATTAGTTTTGTTATTTTCTAGTTAATGTTATAAAGCAGAATTTCTCATGTTATTATAAATTATTTAATGGTCTGTTAAGTGCACTAATATTCTCATTCACTGGAATTTACTTAATTTTCATTTGTCAAACATCCAGACTGATATTTGCCCCCCTCCCAATATATGTCTGCTTATAATTATGCTAAAAAGAAAAGTTGTGCATCAAGTTTTTTTCTTCGTTTTACTTAATTTCTTAGAATACTTTCTAGAATGTAGAATTATGGAATGAAAGGATAGAAATATTTCTAAATCTCTTGCCAAATTGTTTTCTAGTAAATTGAAATAAATTGCCTTATTACTTGGCATGTATATGAATGCCCTCCCCCACCCCTTTTTTCTAATCATTTCTTACCATGACTCTATCATTTAGGGGGGAAAATACTTTGCTAGTTCAATGTATTAAAAATAATTATCATGATTGTTATATAATGTGATTGATAACTTGTTTCAAAAATTGCCAATGAGGACAAACAATTCCATAAAATGATTCACTAGCTTAGCTTGAGGCAAGGATGAAAGTGCTCACCATTTATTTGAAAGATGCTGTCTCGGGGCAGTGAGAGGGAGCACTGAGGGGTGTGAGGCAAGAGAAGTTGCAAAATCACGCAAGGGCATACATTGTTGCACTGACTGCCCTGTGATAAGAAGCTGTGAAGGGACACAGCATGTTCCTCAGTGAACATTTTTGTTTGAAACACAGAAATTCTCCATTGCAAGAAAGAAATGCACCTGACACTTCACAGAAGAGAGAAAAGAGAATTTGTCAGGAAACCAGCTCCAATGCCCTCCCTCTCCATCTCCCTGTGCAATTTCATATGACTCTGGAAGGCTTGGACTAGGAGCTGGTGAACCAACCAACATGAGGAAGGGGAGGAAGAAGGCCATTCAGGGCGTCTGTGAAAAGACACATCAATATGTTGGTTAAATTTATGTCCTTGTGATTCCTTTTATAACCTCCCCACACTTTATCTGCTGGAATATATGGGGGGGCAGGGAACAGATTGATGAAAATTGTGCAAAAATCAGACTTGCTTAAGAGTTTGATTAAAAAATTTACATGAATCAGATTTGCTTAGGAGCTCTCTTTCAACAGTCTAAACAATGGAAGACAATAGGTAATATTACTTAGAGCTGTGAGGTGAAAATAATATAAACCTGGAGCTTTTTATCTCCTCAAGATGGTATTATCATCTCAAGGTAACAGAAAAATATTTTGAGGTATAAAAGAATCAAAAATATATATATATCGGACTTTATTTAACCACCTAAAACTTTGTTTAAACACCTAAAAGAGAATATAGTACATAAATGTTAATTAAAAGAGAAATTTGTCTATAGAGTCTCTCCTGTTTGGTATCATTTTGGGGATAATGTGAAGACCAGATTTCTAATTCTACTAGAAGTTATCCAACCAGTGCTTCCGTCATTTTTAAATCAAAAATCAATTAGACACTCTCTCATCAAGTGTCCCAATTTTTAAACTTTTAATCTGTGCTTATACACCCCATTTTAAAATTATTTAGATTTTTATTTTAAACAAAACTTATTTTATAATCAGTCCTGAAGCAACATTTAAGATGATTCTTTGACATTTCTATATTTTGACTAATTTCAATGCTCTTGGCTTTTCTTTTCTGGTCATAATTTTAAGTGCACTAATATTGTCATTTGGATATTGACTTATTTTTATTGTTCTGGGGAAAATACTTCAGTCACCTGTACAAAAGGTCACTTGTATATTTGGTACTTATTTAGTATCTGAAAATATTGTTAGTTTTCTTCACAAACAAATGCTTCTTGGATACTCCCTGGCTAACACTTTCGTCTTCTAAGTTGTGTGGCTTTCTCTCCAATGCCATCCAATTGGTGTTTTGGGGAGTTATGAAGACAATCTGTTTTCTATTCCCTTATGTATAACCTATTTTCTTCTATTGTTCAGAGGACTTTCTAAAGTTTGTCTCTAATTTTTTTCAGTGTAAAATGTGATGCTCATTGCTTCCACTGCAATTTTAAATTCAACAGTTCTATTCTTTAACCCTGTGAATATAACAACCGGACCCATCATTTTTGGGTGCTTCTCACCAAATTCAGGCAATGTGCTGAGTGATATGTATCCCAAGATCACATAACCAATGCATAAAAATGAACCAGGATTTTGAAACCAACCTACCCAACTCAAAGACTGTGTTCCATGACTTTGGATACTTGTGTCAATATTAGTTTATCTCAGATCATGCTATATTTATGACATTTTTCTCTAGATCAGAGGTTGTGATGATTACATGTGTGTGTCAGTTTGACTGGGCCCCAGGGTGCCCAGATATTTGGTTAAAAATTATTTTGTGGTGGGCCCTGGGTGGCTCAGTCAATTAAATGTCTGCCTTGGGTTAAGGTCATGATCGCAGGGTCCTGGGATTGAGTCCCGCATCTTCTTCTCCCTCTGCCTGCCACTCCCCCTGCATGTGCGCTCACTCACTCTCTCTTTGTCAAAAAAATAAATAAAATATTTTTTAAAAATTATTTTGGGGTGTCTATGAAGATGTTTCTAGATGAAATTAACATTTGAACCAGTAGACTAAATAACACAGATGGCCCTCCCCTATGTGGGTGGGCCACGTCCAATCAGATAAAGGCTTGAACAGAACAAAAAGTGGTCTATAGAAGAATTCTTTCTCTCTGCCTGACTGACTTCAACCTGGGATATTGGTCTTCTCCCATCTTTGGACTCAGACATAACTAGAACTTGCACTATAGGCTCTCCTGGGTCTCCAGCTTGCCTACTACAAATCCTGGAACTTCTCAGGCTACATAATCACATGAACCAATTCATATATACATGAATTGGTTGTTTTTATCAATTTTTTTCATTATGTTATTTTTTTTGTTTTTTGTTTTTTCTATTTTTCTTATTATTATATCTTAATCACCATACATTACATCATTAGTTTTTGATGTAGTGTTCCATGATTCATTATTTGCATATAACACCCATTGCTCCATCCAGAACGTGCCCTGTTTAATACCCATCACCAGGCTCACCCATCCTCCACCCTCTAGAACCCTCTAGAACCTCTAGAACCTCTAGAACCTTCAGTTTGTTTTTCAGAGTCCATCATCTCTCATGGTTCGTCTCCTCCTCTGATTTTCCCCCCTTCATTTTTCCCCTCCTATCTTCTTCTTTTTTTTTTTAACATTTAATGTATTATTTGTTTCAGAGGTACATATTGTGATTCAACAGTCTTGCACAATTCACAGCTCTCACCAAAGCACATACCCTCCCCAATGTCTATCACCCAGCCACCCCATCCCTCCCACCACCCACCACTCCAGCAACCCTCAGTTTGTTTCCTGAGATTAAGAATTCCTCATATCAGTGAGGTCATATGATACATGTATTTCTCTGATGGACTTATTTCGCTCAGCATAACACTCTCCAGTTCCATCCATGTCATTGCATATGGCAAGATTTCATTACTTTTGATGGCGGCATAATATTCCATTGTATATATACACCACATCTTCTTTATCCATTCATCTGTCAATAGAAGTCTTGGCTCTTTCCACAGTTTGGCTATTGTGCACATTGCTGCTATAAACATCGGGGTGCACGTACCCCTTCGGTTCCCTACTTTTGTATCTTTGGGGTAAATACCCAGTAGTGCAATTGCTGGATCATATGGTAGCTCTATCTTCAACTTTTTGAGGAACCTCCATACAGTTTTCCAGAGTGGCTGCACCAGCTTGCATTCCCACCAACAGTGTAGGAGGGTTCCCCTTTCTCTGCATCCCC
>NW_027893820.1:0-240 GCF_054177405.1 Leptonychotes weddellii | reverse complement strand
ATACTATAACCTTGCTCAATTTACTTAGAAATTCTAGTAGCTTTAAAATGAAATATTTAAGATTTTTACATAAACCATTCCGTCATATATGCATAAAGACAGATTTAAACGAAGTGTGGTACATCCCTAGCATGTAATCCTAATCAGTAATAGAAAACTATTGATAACAGAACAACCTGAATACATCTCTAGAGAATTACGCTGAGTGAAAAATACCAATCCTAAAAAGTTAAATAATGT
>NW_027893819.1:0-240 GCF_054177405.1 Leptonychotes weddellii | reverse complement strand
GTGTAGCTTCATCATCTTGTCCCTGCTGACGACCTGGATCAAACAGTAGGTTTGGGTCTAAAGTGTTCAAATCATTGATGCTGCCTGAGAGCTCAGAAGACAGCCTGATGTCACTCGAGAAATCAGACGCAGGATTAGTGAGGTCAGACGCTACCTGACCTACCAGCTGCTGGTTGGTTTGCAAGCTGTCTCCACTCAGTAGGTCTTTAACAGTGCTACTGAAATCTAACTGTTGCTCTC
>NW_027893818.1:0-240 GCF_054177405.1 Leptonychotes weddellii | reverse complement strand
CTTTGGGGTAAATACCCAGTAGTGCAATTGCTGGATCGTATGGTAGCTCTATTTTCAACTTTTTGAGGAACCTCCAAGACTTAATATCTAAACCAATTGCAGTTTCAGTCTCTACCAGGAATGTGACCTTTAATCAGTCAATCTGAAACTACCTGATCAGCAGTAGTGAGTTAATCTGCATGATAAACCCCTGTCCTGCCCCCACAGGAAGGTGACCTTGCCTGAAATAATATACTCTTT
>NW_027893817.1:0-240 GCF_054177405.1 Leptonychotes weddellii | reverse complement strand
GGGGCGCCTGGGTGGCTCAGTTGGTTAAGCAACTGCCTTCGGCTCAGGTCATGATCCTGGAGTCCCGGGATCGAGTCCCGCATCGGACTCCCTGCTCAGCGGGGAGTCTGCTTCTCCCTCTGATCCTCCCCCTCTCATGCTCTCTGTCTCCCATTCTCTCTCTCAGATAAATAAATAAAAAATCTTTAAAAAAAAAAAAAGCAATAAATTGAAGTGATCTATTATTGTATAGACTCTCAG
>NW_027893816.1:0-240 GCF_054177405.1 Leptonychotes weddellii | reverse complement strand
GATAGATAGATAGATAGATAGATAGATAGATAGATAGATAGATAGATGATGGATAGTTATGATGGATGGATGGATGGATGGATGGATGGATGGATGGATGGATGTTTGGATGGATGGATGGATGGATGGATGAAGGGATGGATGGTTGTTTGGATGGTTGGATGGATGGATGGATGAAGGGATGGATGGATGGATGGATGGATGGATGGATGGATGGATGAAGGGATGGATGGTTGGATG
>NW_027893815.1:0-240 GCF_054177405.1 Leptonychotes weddellii | reverse complement strand
GTCACGATGGACTCCTTCTCTCCCTCAATCTCAGTTTTCCATCTGTTACCACCTCTTGCTAAGTGTCTCCCCACTATCTCTCCTGTCCGCATCCCCATCTCATCCCCACTGGTTATTTCCCCTGATTTCGGCCCAAACTACAGTGTCTGCTTCTCATCGACCCACCTTTGGGGTTACCCCTTCTCGGAGTGGTCAGTGTCGCCTTCCAACACCCAAGTCTGACCATGTCTCCTGCTGTTT
>NW_027893814.1:0-240 GCF_054177405.1 Leptonychotes weddellii | reverse complement strand
CCAGGTGGCTCCAGCGGAGAAGCAGCGCCAAAGCCCCCTGCGCCAAGAGCCCTCCCACCCCTGTGCGGGGCCCACGTAGGCCACGGCCTGAAGCGCCCCGAGTGCGGGGAGGCTTCGGGCTCCGAAGCGCGTGAGGTGTGGGAAGAGGAGCCTCGGCCGCCACGGGCCCCTCTTCCCATGAAGATGTTTTACCGTCACCTTTGTCTCCTTGTGTGCAGGGTTCCAGCCTCAGTCCAGATG
>NW_027893813.1:0-240 GCF_054177405.1 Leptonychotes weddellii | reverse complement strand
TATTACTGAAACTTTTCTTTTCTTTCTTTTTTTTTTTTTTAAAGATTTTTTAATTTATTTGACAGAGAGAGACACAGTGAGAGAGGGAACACCAGCAGGGGGAGTTGGAGAGGGAGAAGGAGGCTCCCCTCTGAGCAGGGAGCCTGATGTGGGGCTCGATCCCAGGACCCTGAGATCATGACCTGAGCCAAAGGCAGACGCTTAAAGACTGAGCCACCCAGGTGCCCCTTACTGAAACTT
>NW_027893812.1:0-240 GCF_054177405.1 Leptonychotes weddellii | reverse complement strand
TGAGAAGACAGTATGAATAAGTGGATGACAGTCCTGGCAGAGGAGTCTGAAGAGCGAGCGACCCCTGCCCAGCCTTCCGAGGGCGTTATTGGCCCAAGCATCCCACAAAGCCGCTCCCGCTCCCAGTGACTACCAGTTTCCGTTTTCGATTTTAATTTTTGTACTTTCGCAAGAACTATGAACTTTGATATATGTTCCAGTTTTATATTCATTATTTGGGTGAGGGGATTCCATGTGGGA
>NW_027893810.1:0-1567 GCF_054177405.1 Leptonychotes weddellii | reverse complement strand
GGAAAAAAGCAAAAAAAAAAAAAATTGGACATAAAGGATATTATTTTGGCAATAGGGGAAAATTGAATATTAGACATTTTTAATGTCCACTAGATAATAGTGTTATTGTATCAATGCTGAATTTCTTGAGTGCCATAATTGTATTGGGTTATTTAAGAGAATGTCTTGTCCTTAGATGGTAGATGCTGAATTCTTTAGGATAAAGTATCTGCAATTTATCCTCAAATGTGTGTGTGTATGAAACAGAAGTAGAGCAATTGTAGAAAAATGTTAACAATTGGTGAACCGAAGGGTTTATGGGTGTTCATTGTATGAATTTTGCAACTTTTCTGTAGATTTCAAGTTTTTAATTTTTCAAAATAAAATTTTAGGATAAAATGTGAAAACTCTATAACCCATCATTGCCCTTTTCAATACATATCTAAGAAGAAATCAGACCCAGAGGGACCAGTATAGATTGAGTGAACAAGCAAGATGTGGGATGTTAAGTATGCTATCATTCCATTTGTGGAGAAATAAATAGCAACAACAACAGGAAGTATGTTATATATTGTTTATGGATACATGTATGCAGCAGGAGCATAAACTGTGCACTGGATACACATCAATTTAAGAATCTGGTTACCTGTGGAAGGAGAAGGAGCAGGGAAGGAGGGATGGAGATGGGATGGGAGAAAGGGCAATGAGGAATTTCCGCTTAATCTGTAAGGCATTAATTCTAAAAAAAAACAAAACAAAAAACAAAGCTAAACTAAAAAAAAAGAAAGAAACAACAAAAACCTGAAACAAACACAAAAGCCAATTTAGACAAAAACAAATAGGAAGAAAAAGAAAAATTATTCTTACTAGTGATTATCTTGGGTGAATATGGGGAAGTTTCACATTTCTAGATTTTCTTTTAATGATTTTTTTTCCCTCCTCTCTGATCATGAAAAAAAATAAGATTTAATATCTGTATTGTGTCAAGGATTATAGCAGTCAAACTAGGAGTTGCCAGTCTGGACAAACAGAATCCCTCTAAGGTCATGGGAGCCTCTGGTTAGCTGTGCGACCTTGGCCACTTTACAGAACCCCTGTCCAAGCAGCACGTTTCCCCATGGAGTTAATGTCTGTATTCAATGGGGTAAATCATGTGTTGCACTTAGCACAGTGCCCGGCACACAGTAAGCTCTAATACCACCACTATTATTGCGGTGGCTGCTGTATTATTATTCCCTAGCCCTCACTGGCCAAGGCAAGGGGTCCCTCTCTAGGCTGCTGCTCTGGGCTTATCCATCTCTGCACTTCTGCACTGTTTTGGGTGGCGTGCTCATTCCTGTGCTGTCTCTACTTTTAAACTCCAAGCAAGGAGTCTCCTGCTCCCATTCATCTCTGTATCCAGCGGCTGGCATGCAGTAGGTACTCAGGACATTATTTTTGGGTGAGTATTGACACAACCACATTTCTGGCCATGGGTCCCCACTCTCAGAGCTCACTTCCAGTACATTTACTTCCCCAATGGCTCCAGCACCTTCCACCCGACCCTGCTCCTCCCCATGTGTGTTCCTGGGCATCCCATCCCTGGGCT
>NW_027893809.1:0-240 GCF_054177405.1 Leptonychotes weddellii | reverse complement strand
TATTTTAAAATACCTTTGAAAAAAACAAAACTTTTTTTCTTCTTTAAAATTGAGTGTGAGTGATTTGTTTTAAATGTTCTTTTTTTTTTCCTACATTTCCTTAGCCTGCATTCTCATGAGTTCATTTTGCTTCATATTCATTTGGCCATTAAACTGCTTTGCAAATATAAGAAAGAAAGGAAGAAAGGGAGAGAGGGAGATAGAGGGAAAGGAAGGAAGGAAGGAAGGAAGAAGGGAGGG
>NW_027893808.1:0-240 GCF_054177405.1 Leptonychotes weddellii | reverse complement strand
ACCCCAAAATCTGCCACTTCGGCATATGGATTATTGCGAGCTGAAAGCAAGTGAGAAGAAGCAGATTCCCCAAAAGTTCTCTGCCCTCCCCCTACCTGCCTAGAAGCAGGACAGACGTTTACAAAGAGGTCCCTTCTTCCCTCTCTACCAGGAAAGACAAAGGTTACTCCCCAGAGACAACTTTAGAGCCTATCAGCCCGGCAATGAAGTCAGAAACTTCACTAACTAGCTTCTATCTTT
>NW_027893807.1:0-240 GCF_054177405.1 Leptonychotes weddellii | reverse complement strand
TCAAAACCAATGGCCTGTTGTTGGGGACAGGGGTGGCTTGATTTTTTTTTTTTATTCTTATGTTAATCCCCATACATTACATCATTAGTTTTAGATGTAGTGTTCCATGATTCATTGTTTGTGCATAACACCCAGTGCTCCATGCAGAATGTGCCCTCCTCAATACCCACCACCAGGCTAACCCATCCTCCCACCCCCCTCCCCTCTAGAACCCTCAGTTTGTTTTTCAGAGTCCATCGT
>NW_027893806.1:0-240 GCF_054177405.1 Leptonychotes weddellii | reverse complement strand
TTTGCAAGCCCCTCGGGAGCCTCCCAGGGGCACTCTGAAACCCTCCCCTTTCGCGGAGGGCAGGGAGACACACAAGTCGAGGGTGGCGCCTCCAGTTGGTAGGCGGCGGGTCAACCTCGGGCAGCGGCCAGCAGGTAGGTCTCCGATGCACACAAGGCATCTGGAAGGTCGGTGCCGAGGCCTTGCCTGGGCTCGGGCATGTAGACCCTGCAGGCGTTCTCAGCCCCACCGCTGTCTGGA
>NW_027893805.1:0-240 GCF_054177405.1 Leptonychotes weddellii | reverse complement strand
TGAAATCTGCTTTAATTTCAGTATAAAATATTTTGGGCTACTGTAATTTCTTCTAGACAGATAAAATGAGGAAGAAATAATAAAGATGCTAAGCTTTTTGTAGGCTTAAATTCTCTAATTTACATACTCTAAGATACAACAAACTTGTGGACTTATCAAAAAATAATAGGGTAAATCAATGTATACTGACTTAGAGATACATCCACAAAATAATTTCAGTGAAAAAAAAAAAGCAAGATG
>NW_027893804.1:0-240 GCF_054177405.1 Leptonychotes weddellii | reverse complement strand
TTCTTATTATACCAGTGCCCATATGAGTCCCAGGCACATAGAAAAAAAAAAAGAAAGAAAAGAACAATATCAGGAAATAGACTTAGTAAGTGCTTATATGATGCTGGGAGCTGTACTCAGCCCCCTAGGTATTGTTATTTCTTTTTTTTTTTTTTAAGATTTTATCTATCTATCTATCAGAGAGAGAGACACACACACAGCGAGAGAGGGAACACAAGCAGGGGGAGTGGGAGAGGGAGA
>NW_027893803.1:0-240 GCF_054177405.1 Leptonychotes weddellii | reverse complement strand
TCCCGAGGATTCACTTCTCCGCACGTTCTACCTTCCAGAAGGTGGCCGCTTTTCTGTTTAGAGAGTTGTTGCTCTTCCTTTCTTCGATCTCCTGTTGAGTTTGTAGGTGTTCAGAATGGTTTGATCTTATCCAGCTGAATTCCTGAGAGCAGACGAAATCCAGGTCTCCTACTCCTCTGCCATCTTGCTCTGCCCCCCCATGCATTAATAATTTTAATACTTTCTTTTTAAGACCTCATT
>NW_027893802.1:0-240 GCF_054177405.1 Leptonychotes weddellii | reverse complement strand
GGGACGGAGGCCGGGCGTGAGAGCCAGAGCGCCTCTTTGTCTCCCGTAGAGGAGGAACTGACACTGCCGAACGGTGAACGCGGGACCTGTCAGTCACATAACTTCGGAGACGCTGAAGTACTTGGTCCAGGCAGGTCGGTCATGTTGCCAAGATCATCGCTCTGGCTGGAGAGCCTGGCCCACAAGCATGCGGTGCGGACACCGGGAGGGATGTCTCCCAGGATGCTGGCTCTGCAGACT
>NW_027893801.1:0-240 GCF_054177405.1 Leptonychotes weddellii | reverse complement strand
TTGGAAGAAAACAGGCAAAAAGCTGCCAGAGAACTGCAGAGAGCCACCTATTGACCACCCTTGCACTCAATTTCAAACTGGTACTAAAGAAAGAATGCTCAAAAGAAACCTACATGCACAGATTCTGCCCTTAGGAAACTTACAATCTGGCAGGTTCAAAACAATTTCACTTCACTTTATGTAATTGTAAAAATGCCTCCGTCTAGATGAAAACATTTGTCAGTATCATTTACACATTTT
>NW_027893800.1:0-240 GCF_054177405.1 Leptonychotes weddellii | reverse complement strand
GATGGCAAAGGCGAGAGTACCAGCCCGCCCCCAAGTTCTGTTTTTACCTATAGCCGTGGGACCTCCATCTAACACAAAGCCTATTTTATAATAAGTGTTGAACATCTCATGTAATTGATCGAGTACTGTACTGAAAAGGAAATGCATGGTTGTGTGCGAAAGAATGGGCCTATGTGGCTCAGTTGTCCACCCTGGTGATTGCCTGGCTGACTGGGAGCTGGGGCTCACTGCCTCTGCCCG
>NW_027893799.1:0-1567 GCF_054177405.1 Leptonychotes weddellii | reverse complement strand
ATAAGTGTGGTTTAGAATTTATGTTTATAAAGCAGTCCATTGGAAAGAAAAGGCAATAGCATAAAGAGAATGTTCAAGCTCCTAAAAATAGCAAACTTTTCATATTCTTTAGAAGCATTTATTTCCATACTGTTAGCTAGCTTGCTACTTAGGATATATACAAGTTAGGTCACTTCACTATGTTCTTTACAGTGTCGAATAGAATAGGCTGCATTTTAATGACACAATACCATTAAAAATTCTAGAGTAGGCCATATAATATTTTCTAACAATAAACTTTTGGGTTCAGTAAATTGATGAATATACTGTTGCTGGAACTGTAATGCCAAAATATCACATTTCTTACAACACATCGTTTTAGGGGGGAAAGTAGTTTATACTAATAAAAGCAGTCATTTAATAAAAATAATTTAACATTTAAAAATTTCTTAAGACCAAAAGATGTTAACCTGACAGTTGCTTTATGATATGTTTAGATACAGATTGAAGACAAAATTATCTAAGGAAAGATGACATGGCTAAAAAGATGGTTTTTTGAACAATAGGGCAAGGTTGCTAATAACTTTTAAGAACATAAATGATTAATATTTAATTTAAATTTTCCTGCATTTTAGAAAATAAAAACCTTTAATAAGGTAAGATATGTTAATGTCTAAAAAGACCTCAAATAAGTTTTCAATAAAAATCATGGAGAGTGGATAAATTCTCACTATGGTCAACAATCAGAGCAGAGGTAAAGAAACAGATTTTGTTTTCTTCTATCTGCTAAGCTGCTAAAGAATATGATCATAGAAACCCAAGAGAATTACATTCTCTTTTGGTACTTAAAATATTCCTAAAGTTCTATTTTTTAAAAAATTTCTCACCAGGTGAAGTCAGTGCAGAAATTCAAAATTGAGATTTTTAGATATAGCAATTTAAATTATTCTCTTCTATGTTGCCAACAAAGATGATTTAGTCAAAGTAAATGAAAAAGCCTTTATTTCCCTATATATGAGATTTATTTTTTTAACTTTTTATTGTTATGTTAATCACCATACATTACATCATTAGTTTTTGATGTAGTGTTCCATGATTCATTGTTTGTGCATAACACCCAGTGCTCCATGCAGAACGTGCCCTCTTTAATACCCATCACCAGGCTAACCCATCCTCCCCCCTTCCCCTCTAGAACCCTCCGTTTGTTTTTCAGAGTCCATTGTCTCTCATGGTTCATCTGCCTCTCCGATTTCCCCCCCTTCATTCTTCCCCTCCTGCTCTCTTCTTCTTTTTTTCTTTTCTTAACATATATTGCATTATTTGTTTCAGAGGTACAGATCTGTGATTCAAAGTCTTGCACAATTCACAGCACTCACCATAGCACATACCCTCCCCAGTGTCTATCACCCAGTCACCCCATCCCTCCCACCCCACCCCCACTCCAGCAACCCTCAGTTTGTTTCCCAAGATTAAGAATTCCTCAGATCAGTGAGGTCATATGATACATATCTTTCTCTGATTGACTTATTTCACTCAGCATAACACCCTCCAGTTCCATCCACGTCGTTGCAAATGGCAAGATTTCATT
>NW_027893798.1:0-240 GCF_054177405.1 Leptonychotes weddellii | reverse complement strand
ACTAGTGATGAAGAGGACAAAGTGAGAGGAGGTTGAGGCTAATTAACAACAACAACAACAACAACGTACGAAAGATGGATGAGGCCTAGGGCGACGGCAATAGGTAGTAAGGCACGGGAGGAAATGCAGTCCCCCTCTTACCACCAGCCAGGGAAAGAGAGGATGAGAAATGTCTTAGCTTCCACCTTGGGTTATTAAGTGAACTGTGGCTTCATTCACCAAATGAATAAAATTAGTCTT
>NW_027893797.1:0-240 GCF_054177405.1 Leptonychotes weddellii | reverse complement strand
TTTTTTTTTTAGTTTAAATAAACTGAATTTTAAAAAACCCAAAAAGCAAAGCAAAGACAAAAATTAAATTTATATACAGTTTTAGACACTTTCCTTTCTTCAAAATACGAATTCACATGTCTTAGATGTTTCTTGGAGTGCTAATGAAGTGATGGAGAAATGTAGAAAGCATAATACATTTTTTTTCAAAAAACAAAAAGAGTGTAGGCACAGAACTGAAAGCAGCCAGAAAATCACCTG
>NW_027893796.1:0-240 GCF_054177405.1 Leptonychotes weddellii | reverse complement strand
GGCGGGCTCTCCAGCTGACCCAGAGAGAATGATATTTCTCCAGCTGCTTTTCTTCAAACTAGCCAGAAGGAATAGGATACTGAGCTTCGGCCTGGTGTCCGAAGTACATCCTCTGATGTAGTTTTAGCGTTTGTAAAGTTGATTCTTTGATTCCCATTTGGCCCGTTCTGCCTGGTTCCAAACAAGTTAAGAGATAGAGGTCATTATATACCCCCAAATTCTTCTCAGAAAGTAATCATG
>NW_027893795.1:0-240 GCF_054177405.1 Leptonychotes weddellii | reverse complement strand
TTGCATTCGTTAGAAAGTCACAATCTTTTGTTTTTTTTAACGACAAGCAATACTAAGGCAGATTGTAGAGAACTTTTTTTTGTTTTTAAGGTTTTATTTATTTATTTGACAGAGAGATAGAAAGAGAGCACAAGTAGGCAAAGTGGCAGGCAGAGGGAGAGGGAGAAGCAGACTCCCCACTGTGCAGGGAGCCCGATGCGGGGCTCGATCCCAGGACCCTGGGATCGTGACCTGAGCTGA
>NW_027893794.1:0-240 GCF_054177405.1 Leptonychotes weddellii | reverse complement strand
GTAATATAAAAACAAACCAAATCATATTGTAAAAAATTCCGTTTTTTACATGGTCTGGTACTTTTAACAAAATGCTAATGCAACTTTTTAAACTACTTTGTGAAACTCAAAATGCTATGCGATAATAATAAGAGATTTTATTATTTTTTTAAAGATTTTATTTATTTATTTAATTGACAGAGAGAGAGAGACAACGAGAGAGAGAACACAAGCAGGGGGAGTAGGAGAGGGAGAAGCAGG
>NW_027893793.1:0-240 GCF_054177405.1 Leptonychotes weddellii | reverse complement strand
ATGTGATTTCACTTACATGTGGAATCTAAAAATCCAAACAAACTAACAAACAAAACAAAACAGAAACTCTTGATAGATGTAGAGAACAAAATGATGGCTGTTATAGAGTATGTGGCTGGGGGAATAGACGAAATAGGTAAAGGGGATTAAAAAGTACAATCTTCCAGTTACAGAATAAGTAAGACATGTGTATGTAATGTAGAGCCTAGGGAATATAATCAATAGTACTCTGTCAACTTT
>NW_027893792.1:0-240 GCF_054177405.1 Leptonychotes weddellii | reverse complement strand
TGTTATATCCATTATGGAGAAAAGTAAGTTAATTTTCTTACGTAACAGAGACCATCACATGTCACTTGAACTTCTGGCAGTTTGCTATTAAGCATCATGACTTTTTTTTTTTTTTAATTTTATTATGTTATGTTAGTCACCATACAATACATCATTGGTTTTTGATGTGGTGATCCACGATCCATTGTTTTCGTATAACTCAGTGCTCCATGCAGTACATGCCCTCCTTAATACCCATCA
>NW_027893791.1:0-240 GCF_054177405.1 Leptonychotes weddellii | reverse complement strand
CATTCTTTTCCACAGTCAGCTTAGTTTAATGCTATTGCCTAGTTCCACAGAAATATTTCCAGTTCTTAGCACTTTGGATCAGGTAGGTATTACCAGATTTATGCAACTAGTCACGTATATATCCTTTCCCTGCATGGGAAGTAACAGTTGTTACTTATCTTAAATACTAAGTTATTCAGCTCGACAGAACACACCTACAGCTAACAAATCCCTACAAGTTTATTTGGACTCTTAAAGAAT
>NW_027893790.1:0-240 GCF_054177405.1 Leptonychotes weddellii | reverse complement strand
ATATACATATATAACATGTAGTACTGTGCTTTAATGTTTACGTTTTTATTCTAGACCTTATTCCATGTCATTAAATGTAGACCTCCTTCTTCTGAACATTATTTCACTATGGATGTATTATCCATTCATTCATATTTTGATTTATTTAATGAAGATTTTTCATACCTACTATGTGCCAAGCAACATTTCTATGTCTGATCCTCTGTTGGTAGAAATTTAGGTCATTTTGTTTGTTTTTAT
>NW_027893789.1:0-1567 GCF_054177405.1 Leptonychotes weddellii | reverse complement strand
GATCTATGTGTCTGTTTTTGTGCCAGTACCATACTGTCTTGATGATTACAGCTTTGTAATACAGCTTGAGGTCTAGAATTGTGATGTCTCCAGCTTTGGTTTTCTTTTTCAATATTCCTCTGGCTATTCGGACTTTTCTGGTTTCAGACAAATTTTAGAATTGTTTGCTCCAGCTCTGTGAAAAGTGCTGGTGGTATTTTGATATGGATTGCATTGAATTGTAGATTGTTTTGGGTAGCATAGACAATACAGGCCTTCCTCAGAAAGCAAGAAAAGTCTCAAATACACAACTTATCATTACACCTAAAGGAACTGGAAAAGGAACAGCAAATAAAGCCTAAATCCAGCAGGAGAAGAGAAATAATAAAGATTAGAGCAGAAATCAATGATGTAGAAATCAAAAAAATATTAGAACAGATCAATGAAACTAGGAGCTGGTTCTTTGAAAGAATTAACAAGATTGATAAACCCCTAGCCAGACTTATCAAAAAGAAAAGAATGAGGACCCAAATAAATAAAATCATGAATAAAAGAGGAGAGATGACAACCAATACCAAAGAAATGCAAACAATTATAAGAGAATTTATGAGCAATTATATGCCAACAAATTGGGCAATCTGGAAGAAATGGATACATTCCTAGAAATATATAAACTACCAAAACTGAAACAGGAAGAAATGGAAAACTTGAACAGACCCATAACCAGCAAGGAAATTGAATAAGTAATAAAATTCTCCCAACAAAAAAAGAGTCCAGGGCCAGAATTCCAGGGGAATTCTACCAAGGATTTAAAGAAGAATTAGTAACTATTCTTCTGAAACTGTTCCAAAAAATAGAAATGGAAAGAAAACTTCCAAAGTCAATCTATTAGGCCAGCATTACCTTAATCCTAAAACCAAACAAAGACCCCAGTAGAAAGGAGAATTACAGACAAATATCCGATGAACATGGATGAAAAAATTCTCACCAAGATACTACCTAATAGGACCAACAGTACATTAAAGGATTATTCACCACGACCAACTGGGATTCATTCCTGGGTGGCAGGGGTGGTTCAACATTCACAAATCAATCAATGTGATACACCACATTAATAAAAGAAAGGATAAGAACCATATGATCCTCTCAATAGATGCAGAAAAAGCATCTGACAAAATACAATTACACCAAAAACCATGATACCCAGGAATAAACCTAATCAAAGAGGTAAAAGATCTGTACTCTGAAAACTATAGAACACTTGTAAAGGAAATTGAGGAAGACACAAAGAAAAGGAAAAACATTCCATGCTCATGGATCTGAAGAACAAATATTGTTAAAATGTCTATGCTACCCAAAACAATCTACAATTCAATGCAATCCATATCAAAATACCACCAGCACTTTTCACAGAGCTGGAGCAAACAATTCTAAAATTTGTCTGAAACCAGAAAAGTCCGAATAGCCAGAGGAATATTGAAAAAGAAAACCAAAGCTGGAGACATCACAATTCTAGACCTCAAGCTGTATTACAAAGCTGTAATCATCAAGACAGTATGGTACTGGCACAAAAACAGACACATAGATC
>NW_027893788.1:0-240 GCF_054177405.1 Leptonychotes weddellii | reverse complement strand
ATGATAACTTTTTTTTTTTAAAAGATTTTATTTATTTTTTTGAGAGAATGAGAGAGAGAACACGAGAGGGGGGAGGGTCAGAGGGAGAAGCAGACTCCCCGCTGAGCAGGGAGCCCGATGTGGGGCTCGATCCTGGGACTCCAGGATCATGACCTGAGCTGAAGGCAGTCGCCTAACCAACTGAGCCACCCAGGCGCCCAATGATAACTTTTTAGTTAGTTTCAAACCTGTTTTTATTTT
>NW_027893787.1:0-240 GCF_054177405.1 Leptonychotes weddellii | reverse complement strand
CTATAAACATTGGGGTGCATGTGCCCCTTCAGATCACTAAATTTGTATCTTTGGGGTAAATACCTAGTAGTGCAATTGCTGGGTCATAGGGTCATTTATTTTCAACTTTTTGAGGAACCTCCATACTGTTTTCCAGAGTGGCTGCACCAGCTTGCATTCCCACCAGCAGTGTAGGAGGGTTCCCTTTCTCTGAATCCTCGCCAACATCTGTCGTTTCCTGACTTGTTAATTTTAGCCATT
>NW_027893786.1:0-240 GCF_054177405.1 Leptonychotes weddellii | reverse complement strand
TGGGGGGGCACCTGGGTGGCTCAGTCGGTTAAGCGACTGCTTTCGGCTCAGGTCAAGATCCCGGAGTCCCGGGATCGAGTCCCGCATCGGGCTCCCTGCTCAGCAAGGAGCCTGCTTCTCCCTCTGACCCTCCCCCACTCATGTACTCTCTCTCGCTCTCTCTCATTCTCGCTCTCTCAAAATAAATAAATAAATCTTTTAAAAAAAAAAATGTCTTGTGGGATTTTCCTTCCCCTGTCC
>NW_027893785.1:0-240 GCF_054177405.1 Leptonychotes weddellii | reverse complement strand
TTGGTCCTGGCCCAGGGGATGAGGAGGACTCACGGGTCCCACTTTTTTCCGTGGGCTGGTCTTGCCACCTTGTACCTCCCAGCAATGCCCACACATCTCTGAGGAGGACTTTGCCAACCCCTCAGGTGCTGACAAAACCCCTTTTCTTTCCTCCCGGGCTCGCAGGCTCTCTTTCCACGGACGAGTGCTCGCCGCCCCGCGTTCTGCCAGGGGAATGTGGATGAAGGAAGTGCGTCCACA
>NW_027893784.1:0-240 GCF_054177405.1 Leptonychotes weddellii | reverse complement strand
TTGGGAGCCTGCTTCTCGCTCTGCCTCTCTCTCTCTCTCATGAATAAATAAATAAAATCTTTAAAAAAATATTAAATCTTATATATTCTTTTTTTCTTTTTTTTCCTTTGGAATATTTTTTTTTTATTCTTATGTTAATCCCCATACATTACATCATTAGTTCTAGATGAAGTGTTCCATGATTCATTGTTCGTGCACAACACCCAGTGCTCCATGTAGAACGTGCCCTCCTCAATACCC
>NW_027893783.1:0-240 GCF_054177405.1 Leptonychotes weddellii | reverse complement strand
ATCCCAGGCCCCGGGGGTCATGACCTGAGCCAAAGGCAGACGCTTAACCGACTGAGCCACCCAGGCACCCCCTTTTTGAACTGTCTTTGAGATGTGGTATCCACTTAAACTCACAGCATATCTCCATTTAGACAAGCCCTCAGTAGGTCCATGAGGTTAACGGCTGCCTACTGGCAGTTCTAGAGCTCAGCTATTCAGTCTCACAGTGTAGGTGTGCCCTGGGTCCCATACTTAGCTCCT
>NW_027893782.1:0-240 GCF_054177405.1 Leptonychotes weddellii | reverse complement strand
AGGGCGCCTGGGTGGCTCAGTTGGTTGGGCGACTGCCTTCGGCTCAGGTCATGATCCTGGAGTCCCGGGATCGAGTCCCGCATCAGGCTCCCTGCTCGGCGGGGAGTCTGCTTCTCCCTCTGACCCTCCTCCCTCTCATGCTCTCTGTCTCTCATTCTCTCTGTCTCAAATAAATAAATAAAATCTTTAAAAAAAAAAAAAAAAGGGGGAAAAAGCATGTGATAAAATTCAGACATTTTT
>NW_027893781.1:0-240 GCF_054177405.1 Leptonychotes weddellii | reverse complement strand
TTTCAGAAATTCTTATACGTACAATCATACAGCATGTATTCTTTTGTGTCTGTTTTTTATTTCATTCAAAATCATGTTTTAGCCAATCATCCATGTTGTTATGTATATCAGAATTTTTAAAATTTTTATTGCTGAGTCATATTCAATTATATGAATATACCACAATTTGTTTATCTAGTCTACTCTTTTTTTTTTTTTTTAAAGATTTTATTTATTTATTTGAGAGAGAGAGTGAGAGAG
>NW_027893780.1:0-240 GCF_054177405.1 Leptonychotes weddellii | reverse complement strand
TATAAATTAAAACATAGACAAGGATTTGGAAACAAAATGTAATAATTAAAAGTTGGTAGACATAGGTTCTTCAATGTTCTCGTACACTGCCTTCCAACTAAAAAAAAAAGCTCAACAAAAACAAGTAGCCGCTGTTGTCAGCATGATCAGGGTCACCTTGGCAGGTGTCAGATATGAAAAGGATTCCCGTCTTTTCACCACACCAGCATATGCGGAGAGTGCGCCCTATCAATCACATCG
>NW_027893779.1:0-240 GCF_054177405.1 Leptonychotes weddellii | reverse complement strand
CGATTCATTGTTTTCATATAACACCCAGTGCTCCATGCAGTACGTGCCCTCCTTAATACCCATCACTGGGCTAACCCATCCCCCAGCCCCCCTCCCCTCTAAAACCCTCAGTTTGTTTCTCAGAGCCCATAGTCTCTTATGGTTCATCTCCCCCTCTGATTCCCCCCCTTCATTTTTCCCTTCCTTCTCCTAATGTCCTTCATGCTATTCCTTATGTTCCACAAATAAGTGAAACCATAT
>NW_027893778.1:0-1567 GCF_054177405.1 Leptonychotes weddellii | reverse complement strand
CAGGGAGCTGGGCACAGGGTTTGATCCCAGGATTCTGGGATCATGACCCAAGCTGAAGGCAGATGCTTAACTGACTGAGTCACCCAGGTACCCCCAGATTTAGGTTTCTGAGATCAAACTCCAAAAAAAAAAAAAGGAACCTGCGCTCTGTGAGGAAATGGGTGACTTGAAGACTGGGTCAAGAAATATACAAGATGAGCTTGGAGTATCTTGTAGTGGCAGAAAGTAAGGGAGTTCTCAATTCTTCATTCTATAATAATCTATTATAATCTAATATCACTTTATTTAATTCAGCTTTGGCTGAAACAATTTGAGCACACATATATCTCCTCAAGGAGGTGGAGCATAACTCCCTACCTAAGTATGGGCTGTGCATAGAGAGTTCTTTCCAAAGAATACAGCATTAAAGTGGGGAAAAAAGAGTAACGTTACGATGGAGAAACTTAACAAATGCTGTCTCAGGTCATCATTATCAACATCAATAGTGATAAGTTACGTTGACAGAGTTATTTAAAAAAGCCACTTTTGATCAAGTCCCAAAAGTTCATTTATGCTTTTGTTTCACCAGCCTTTGGAGATGTATCTTGAAAGAAGTTGCTGTGGCCGATGTCAAAGAGGTTCCTGCCTATGTTCTCCTCTAGGATTTTGACGGATTCCTGTCTCACATTGAAGTCTTTCACCCATTTTGAGTTTATCTTTGTGTATGGTGTTAGAGAATGGTCGAGTTTCATTCTTCTGTATATAGCTGTCCAATTTTCCCAGCACCATTTATTAAAGAGACTGTCTTTTTCCATTGCATATTTTTTCCTGCTTTGTCAAAGATTATTTGACCATAGAGTTGAGAGTCCATATCTGGGCTCTCTATTCTGTTCCATTGGTCTATATGTCTGTTTTTGTGCCAGTACCATGCTGTCTTGGTGATCGCTGCTTGTAATATAGCTTGAAATCAGGCAACGTGATGCCCCCAGCTTTGTTTTTCTTTTTCAACCTTTCCTTGGCAATGCGGGGTCTTTTCTGATTCCATACAAATTTTAGGATTGTTTGTTCCAGCACTTTGAAAAATGTCATTGGAATTTTGATCGGGATGGTGTTGAAGGTATAGATTTCTCTGGGTAGCACAGACATTTTAACAATGCTTATTCTTCCGATCCATGAGCAGGGAATGTTTTTCCATCTTTTTGTGTCTTCTTCAACTGCTTTCATGAGGGTTCTGTAGTTCCTAGAGTATAGATCCAAAGGGCTGGTATCCAAGATCTATAAAGAACTTCTCAAACTCAACACCCAAAAAACAAGTAAGTCAAAAAATGGGCAGAAGACATGAACAGACACTTCTCCAAAGAAGGCATACAAATGGCTAACAGACACATGAAAAAATGTTCATCTTCATTAGCCATCAGGGAAATCCAAATCAAAACCACACTGAGATACCACCTTACACCAGTTAGAATGGCAAAAATTGACAAGGCAAGAAACAACAAATGTTGGAGAGCTTGTGGAGAAAGGGGAACCCTCTGACACTGTTGGTGGGAATGCAAGTTGGTACAGCCACTTTGGAAAACAGTGTGGA
>NW_027893777.1:0-240 GCF_054177405.1 Leptonychotes weddellii | reverse complement strand
GAGACAACATTCCCAGTTTCGTTGCTTGCATCTCCCGTTACTTGATGCCAAGTTCATAGACCATCTGTGTCATGTTCTGAAATCATTTGGGTGGTCCACGTTCTTTAAATTGTGGCACCCAGAATCAAAGGCCACACTCCAGGCGTGGTGGGCTTGCACCACACAGCGGGGCCTCTTGCTTCTCTGGCCCAGACCCGGCTTTCCTCTGAAAGCACCGTGAAATTAGATGAGATGTTCTGG
>NW_027893776.1:0-240 GCF_054177405.1 Leptonychotes weddellii | reverse complement strand
GACCTCCCTTAATGATAACCACTCTCTTGGCCTCTGGCAAGATTCATATTGTCTTGTTTTGGACCCTCACATAAGTAAAATCAGATGGCATGTCTTCTTTTATGCTTGGCTTCTTTTGCTCAGCATTATGTTGGTGAGCTTCATCTGCGTCTTTAGCAATGTGTCCTTTTCACTGCTGTATCGTATTCCATTGTGCAACCATACCATAATATTTCTGCTACAGATGGACATTCGGTTTTG
>NW_027893775.1:0-240 GCF_054177405.1 Leptonychotes weddellii | reverse complement strand
TTCACATCTAATTCTCCTGCGAAACTCTTTGATCTCCAAAACCTTGCGCAATACTGGTACAGAATTTATCACAGCAAGGTGATTTATTAGGCTGATTACTTTTTTAATCCAAACACATCTGCCATGTACAAGTTGCCAGTTGCCTCTCTGACTGGGGGTAAGTGTAAGTCTCCTTGAGGCATATCTTTGGTTGTAAAGAAGCAGGTTAAATGCCCTTTTTAGCTAAATAAATGCAAGGCA
>NW_027893774.1:0-240 GCF_054177405.1 Leptonychotes weddellii | reverse complement strand
TAGGGCCCTTCAGAATCATGCTTAATCTACTCTGCCTGTACCCTGTAAATGGAACAACACAGCCTGGATGACAACACATCTGTCTACAACATGGTTTATTGAATACTGTAAACCACCATTGAGGATCTACTGCTCAGAAAAGATTCCTTTCAAAATACGACTGTTGTTGATCTATGCACCTGATCACCCACCCAAGGGCACCCACCCATTAATGAGATTAATGTGGTTTTCAGGCCTGCT
>NW_027893773.1:0-240 GCF_054177405.1 Leptonychotes weddellii | reverse complement strand
TGTGCCTTGGTAAGACGTGCAACAGATCAGAATCGGAGGGAATTCAGGGTCCGAAATAAATATGCCATCCTTAAGATAGTAGTTTATAAAGAAGTAACCAACCTACTTTCTGATTTCTGGTTCAATGGGAATTCCTAACTATTTGCCCCCTGCCTAAGGGGCAATTAGCATGTTTAAGACCCTGTCATTTTCCTACTTACAGAGGATTCACGTACAAAAAAGTGGCCCCCCAAAAAAGGC
>NW_027893772.1:0-240 GCF_054177405.1 Leptonychotes weddellii | reverse complement strand
GGAATCATCCCAGGCAAATCGGAATACTTCGTCACCGTAGGTCTCAATTAAAAACTCACATTTTATTAATATTTGTTGTTACAAACTGTAATTTTCCACTTTTTCCCAATGGTTTATGATATTCTCTGAGTTTACCATAACTGTATTGTTTATAGTCAAAAGAAATTTACCCAAAAGTTCATAGTTCTCACAATAATTTACCCTTAACCTACAAATTTATCCTTAACCAAGATTTTTTTT
>NW_027893771.1:0-240 GCF_054177405.1 Leptonychotes weddellii | reverse complement strand
GATGAATGAAGAGGATGTGGTGTATACACACACACACACACAGAGACAGAGGAATATTATTCAGCCATAAAAATGAGGAAGGGGTACCTGGGTGGGTCAGACAGTTAAGTGTCTGACTTGGCTCAGGTCAAGAACTCAAGGTCATGAGATCAAGCCCCATGTTGGGCTCTGCACTCAGCATGGGGTCTGCTTGAGATTCTTTCCCCCTTTTTCTCCTTCCCCCTCCACTCCTCCCCTGCT
>NW_027893770.1:0-240 GCF_054177405.1 Leptonychotes weddellii | reverse complement strand
TTTGTTCAGTACTGTATCCATATCAGCTAGAATTCCTGCCACATAGCAGCCCCTCAATAACAATTGCTTAAATAAAAGGAAATAAATTCTTTAATAAGTATAGAGCACATACAAATTATTCTTGAGAACTGTATTTAAATTTTAAAATTCTAAAAAAAAATCCATCGAGAGAAGAATCTGCTAAGGCTGGAAGTTGCGCATTGAATGGTTAAACATGACTTACGGTGGAAGAAATTTACA
>NW_027893769.1:0-240 GCF_054177405.1 Leptonychotes weddellii | reverse complement strand
AGTAAAATTTCTATGAGTAACTGAGTTTTTTTTTTTTTTTAAATTTAATTTAAATTCAATTTAATTAGCATATAGTGTATTATTAGTTTCAGGGGTAGAGTTTAGTGATTCATCAGTTGCATATAACACCCAGTGCTCATTACATCAAGTGCCCTCCTTAATGCCCATCCCCCAATTACCCCATCCCCCCACCCCACCTCCCTTCCAGCAACCCTTAGTTTGTTTCCTGCAGTTAAGAGT
>NW_027893768.1:0-1567 GCF_054177405.1 Leptonychotes weddellii | reverse complement strand
GGTGGACTACAGTACTGTCCAGGCTTTAATACATTTCAATGGTCAACCAGTAGGACCTGTTGCCCCATATTTCAGATAGGAATCCCCACTGAGGCACCCAGTTCTGTAATCCTATGGAAGTTGCAAGACACGGTCAATGCCCTGACTCCCACTGAGGATCAACGTGCTCTGCTGCTGAGGACAGCAAGCCCCATCACACCTGGGACAGGGGTGAGGGACTGGAATTTGCACTGGGAAGTCCCACTGGTGTAGACGAGTCACTTCCCAGCCCTGGGTGACGGGAAACGACTCAGTCTGCACTGGGATCCCACTGTTCTGCTGCAGTCGGACCAACTGAAACACACCATACCTGGCATGGAACACACACCATCGAAAGAGGGGAGAGGGTGGGGGTCCTGGTCCGCCATATCCCACCACAGTCCCCCTCCTCACGCCTGACAGGGCTGCCTCCCAGGGCCAACATGGTCGGGATGCACACCCTGGTCACATTCCTAAAGATGCAGCCACACTTACATCTAAAGTGCGGGTCTCGGGATCATTCTTGTAGAAGGGGAAGACCTCCCCAGGCAAGTTCCTACTCCTTCTGTCCTCCTGACCTGAGGCTCTGCTGCCCCTGTGGCGTCCAGTCACAGGACGGGCACCTGCAGGATGGACCTTCCTACTGTGGCCCCATCCTATCCCCGGCAAGGAAATCTGTCCCACTGTTGGGTATGTGGGCTGCCCTCTCCAGATGGTCAGGATGATAATGGTGGGTATCGCCCCTCCAGGGGAGAAGTTGGGAGGCATTCAGAACAAGCAAGGACAGTACTCTGTTTGTCTGATATTGCCAATAGCATGTCCATAACGCCAGCATGGGTATGGTTTTGCTGTCAAACACAGTATAGAGGCATCCCATCAAATAGCTCACTGGAAGGTTCTAGAAAGTCCTCCATCAGAGTCTTGGTTCTCTGTACTCAGAATTGGAATGGACTTGTGGGGCTTACTCTGGGTGATGGACATTTGCCCACCCAGTCACCCCTATGTTGGGAACAGAAAAGTCACTCTAAACAAAACCAACCCAGTTGTACCAGAAAGGTGGGATGGACACCCCTGGGACTGCATCCATCCTGTCACATGAAGGGAAAGTCACTGGTTGGCAGGGACTGGTCCCACCACTCGGGTATTTAGTGGGCGACCCCAGTGGGCCTCCATGGTTTTGTGGCACAAACCTTTGGTCGTGGCTCCCACCTGGGTGGTTGGGCCGCTGTACCCTGGGGTTCCCCTGGGCCCAGGGGAGAACCTGTCCTGTGGGAACAACAGTTGACAAGCTCCCTCTCCTGAAGGCCAGATGGACACACTCTGTCTTTGTCGGCACAGTTGTCTGGCTGCTCTCTGTTTGCTCCATCGGTTTGCAGCCCTTGCAGCCCTGACTGGATTCACTCAGGGAGCCTTGAGGGATGGCCAAAAAGTCTGTCCCTATGAACACCCAGTGTCTTCAATGAGACCAGCTGTCCTCCAGAACACGATGGCCTTGGGCACCTGCTGCCTCACAAGGAGGCACGTGTGCCATTATCCAGCCAGAACTGTG
>NW_027893767.1:0-240 GCF_054177405.1 Leptonychotes weddellii | reverse complement strand
TTTTATTTCTTTTTTTTTTAATGTTTCCTTATTTTTTTTTAAATTTTATTTATTCATTTGAGACACAGAGATACAGAGAGAGAGAGAGAGAGCATGAGCAGGGAGAGAGGCAGAGGGAGAAGCAGGCTCCCCGCTGAGCCAGGAGCCCGATGTGGGGCTCGATCCCAGGACTCTGGGATCATGACCTGAGCCGAAGGCAGACGCTTAACCATCTGAGCCACCCAGGCGCCCCGCGTTTTT
>NW_027893766.1:0-240 GCF_054177405.1 Leptonychotes weddellii | reverse complement strand
GTCTTTGTTTTTAGATAGTACCTTTTATCTTTGTTAAAGATATGCTGCCGTTTGGCTATCGGTGAACCATATTTCTATATAGGTCAGTGGAAACTTCATTAAGATGCACTTAATTATGCTCCAGAGTGTCCATATATAAAATAGTTCTTTTTGTTTTTGCCTAAGAGTAGAGAATTGTAAATGTACAGATATAATCAGAATTTAAATGATTATAACCTTTTGGAAATGCAGCTTGCATTT
>NW_027893765.1:0-240 GCF_054177405.1 Leptonychotes weddellii | reverse complement strand
TTTTTTTTTTAGTTTAAATAAACTGAATTTTAAAAAACCCCAAAAGCAAAGCAAAGACAAAAATTAAATTTATATACAGTTTTAGACACTTTCCTTTCTTCAAAATACGAATTCACATGTCTTAGATGTTTCTTGGAGTGCTAATGAAGTGATGGAGAAATGTAGAAAGCATAATACATTTTTTTTCAAAAAACAAAAAGAGTGTAGGCACAGAACTGAAAGCAGCCAGAAAATCACCTG
>NW_027893764.1:0-240 GCF_054177405.1 Leptonychotes weddellii | reverse complement strand
TTTAAAATGTGTCTTATCAGATGTCTAACCTACATCTACAGAGAACCAGCAGAGTGTGTTTTACTAAGACACAGGGGAGGCGGTGCAGAGATTCAGAGGTCCTACGCTCTAACACAGAGCAGCACAGAGACGCTGATCCATGGGACAGGCCGTGCGGGGGTGGGGGTGGACCATGCTACGTTGAGGAACTGGGCTGTGTTAAAAATCAAGGGCTCTACCAAGGCCAAAATGTGCAGGAAG
>NW_027893763.1:0-240 GCF_054177405.1 Leptonychotes weddellii | reverse complement strand
CCAGAGGGAGAAGCAGACTCCCTGCCGAGCAGGGAGCCCGATGCGGGACTCGATCCCGGAACTCCAGGATCATGACCTGAGCCAAAGGCAGTCGCTTAACCAACTGAGCCACCCAGGCGCCCCAGACTTTCAACATTCTTGAAAATAATTTCTAAATTTTATAACATTTAACATTTTAATTTTAAGATTTAAATTGTGTTGAAATTATTTATATTCATCTATACATTTTATTGTTTCCTG
>NW_027893762.1:0-240 GCF_054177405.1 Leptonychotes weddellii | reverse complement strand
TGCACCTGATTCTTCCAGATAAATTGTTTTGGTGACAGTAGGGGATGACTGATAAAAGATGGTGTTATATCTCCTGGGACAGGGCACTCAGACTTTATGCAGGTGGAGAGAGAACACAAACCAAGAAACCTGGAGAGGGAATGCTTTAGGTCCTGGGATGTGTGTGTGTGTGTGTATGTGTGTGTGTGTGTGTGTGTGTATGGTCAGAGGATAGCACTGATGCTCCTTATATTTCAAACC
>NW_027893761.1:0-240 GCF_054177405.1 Leptonychotes weddellii | reverse complement strand
TGAGAAGACAGTATGAATAAGTGGATGACAGTCCTGGCAGCGGAGTCTGAAGAGCGAGCGACCCCTGCCCAGCCTTCCGAGGGCGTTATTGGCCCAAGCATCCCACAAAGCCGCTCCCGCTCCCAGTGACTACCAGTTTCCGTTTTCGATTTTAATTTTTGTACTTTCGCAAGAACTATGAACTTTGATATATGTTCCAGTTTTATATTCATTATTTGGGTGAGGGGATTCCATGTGGGA
>NW_027893760.1:0-240 GCF_054177405.1 Leptonychotes weddellii | reverse complement strand
GTCATGCCGAGAAATGGAGAAAAAGAGGATGGAAAAGTCTGGGCAGAAAGTAGCTCCTCTCTTACTTACCTGTGCTTCTTGACAGACTCCCACAATAGCCAGGGTTTGTGATGGTGGAGGGGTCTCTCTCCCAGGCAAAGTAATTCAGCACATCATTGCTACTCCACTCCCATCCACCTGCATTGGGCTCATAGCCCTATAGAAGATGGAGTGTGGTGAGGTTGAATAGCCATGAGAGTT
>NW_027893759.1:0-240 GCF_054177405.1 Leptonychotes weddellii | reverse complement strand
TCCTGCCACTCCGGCCTTCCAAGGCTCTTGTTTTTGGAACGTGAATGAAAATCCTCTCCTCACTCCACCCCCATCTTCCCCGGGAGCAAGTGACTCCCCTCCACAGGTCTTAGCTCCATCTTCTATAAACAACGGAGAAACTGAGCTCGCTGACCTTCCCTGGATGAGCCTAAGATTCCCTGCCAAACCTATTAAGCTACAGCCAGAACGGACAGTATCTTCAAGTATTCCAGACTTCTG
>NW_027893758.1:0-240 GCF_054177405.1 Leptonychotes weddellii | reverse complement strand
GTCAGAGGGAGAAGCAGACTCCCTGCCGAGCAGGGAGCCCAGTGCGGGACTCGATCCTGGGACTCCAGGATCATGACCTGAGCCGAAGGCAGTCGCTTAACCAACTGAGCCACCCAGGCGCCCCCACAATTTACTTTTCTTATAACTGAAACTTTGTACCCTTTGACCTACATGTCACCCTCCCCCCCAGCCTCTGGCAATCGCCATTCTATATTCTGTTTCTATGAAATTGGCTTTTTT
>NW_027893757.1:0-1567 GCF_054177405.1 Leptonychotes weddellii | reverse complement strand
GCCTGGTGGTGAGTATTGAGGAGGGCACATTCTGCATGGAGCACTGGGTGTTATGCACAAACAATGAATCATGGAACACTTCATCTAAAACTAATGATGTGATGTATGGGGATTAACATAAGAATAAAAAAAAAAAAAAAAAAGAAGAGTCCCGTCGGACAGGGACTCTGTCTGCTCCTGGGGAGTCCGTGTGCCTCCCCACCTATGGTTGTCAGACTGGTGACCCTGGGGCTTCGGTGCTCTCACCATCATTGTCTACCCACCCCGTGCAGTGCAGTGACCGTTCAAGAGTTACGTGTGTGGCACATTAATTGGCAAGTGATTTTTTGTGAAACATGCCATAGCTGTACCAGCTTTAATTCATTTAACAAACACTTAATGAGGACCTACTGTGTTCTGGGAATACAGAGATCCCGTAACAAACGAGATTAGAAACCTGGCCGAAAAGTGCTTATAATCTAGGCTGGGGATGGAGGTAGGCAGGCAGGAGCGAGACAGAAGGACTCTGTAAACTGTATTTCACATATCCGGTGCTGGTGAGTGTCCTGGAGAGCCGGCGAGCAGGAATGAAGGATGAGACCAGTGCCAGGGATGGGGTGGGTGCCTTTTAAATGAGGTGATCAGAGGGCTTGCTGAGGAAAAGACCTCTGACCTCCTGGGGGGCACTCAGCTAGGCCCCGGCCGTTTGTCATGCCTGTGGGAGCCTTGACAGCAGTGTGAGCTGGCTTCGTGAAGATGCTGAGAGGAGTGGTACTCCTTAATCTCTGAATTCACCTCGGGTGCAAATTCATAGCCAGGCCTTCCCTAATTGCCACCTCTGCACTGTTTCTTTGGCTTAGAAAATTCTCTTAAATATATTTAAACGTGATGTTGAAATTGGTAGGCACCCCCTCCCCATCCCCAAAGATCACCAAATCTTTGGGGGTCTTTCAAAAAGTAAAGGTGACCTCCCTAGTCCTATTACACTGTTTTGTGTTTGCTTTTGCTTCTTTAAGACTAATTAACGTGGGGCGCCTGGGTGGCTCAGTCGTTGAGCGTGTGCCTTCGGCTCAGGTCATGATCCCAGGGTCCTGGGATCGAGCCCCACATCGGGCTCCCCGGTCCGTGGGAAGCCTGCTTCTCCCCCTCCCACTCTCCCTGCTTGTGTTCCCTCTCTCGCTGTGTCTCTCTCTGTCAAATAAACAAAATCATTAAAAAAAAAAAAAAAGACTAATTAATGTGTGGGTGTCCCCAGTCCCTCCTATCTGAGTGTCAACCAAAGAACCAAAACGGAAGGCTGGGTTCCCGCCTCCTTCCACAGCAGGCAGGAGGATGCTGCAGGGACTGCCCCGGGCTCCCTCCACAGCAGGCTGGAGGATGCTTCAGGTGACTGTCCCGAACTCCCTCCACAGCAGGCTGGAGGATGCTGCAGGTGACTGTCCCGGGCTCCATCCATAGCAGGCTGGAGGATGCTGCAGGGGACTGTCCCGGACTCCGTCCACAGCAGACTGGAGGATGCTGCAGGGGACTGTCCCGGGCTCCCTCCACAGCAGGCTGGAGGATGCTGCAGGTGACTGTCCCGGGCTCC
>NW_027893756.1:0-240 GCF_054177405.1 Leptonychotes weddellii | reverse complement strand
ATATACATATATAACATGTAGTACTGTGCTTTAATGTTTACGTTTTTATTCTAGACCTTATTCCATGTCATTAAATGTAGACCTCCTTCTTCTGAACATTATTTCACTATGGATGTATTATCCATTCATTCATATTTTGATTTATTTAATGAAGATTTTTCATACCTACTATGTGCCAAGCAACATTTCTATGTCTGATATTCTGTTGGTAGAAATTTAGGTCATTTTGTTTGTTTTTAT
>NW_027893755.1:0-240 GCF_054177405.1 Leptonychotes weddellii | reverse complement strand
TCTCAGAATCCATAGTTTCTCATGGTTCATCTCTCCCTCCGATTCTCCCCCCCATCATTTTTCCCTTCCTTCTCCTAATGTCCTCCATGCTATTCCTTATGTTCCACAAATAAGTGAAACCATATGATAATGAACTTTCTCTGCTTGACTTATTTCACTTAGCATAGTCTCCTCCAGTCCCATCCATGTTGATGTAAAACTTGGGTATTCATCCTTTCTGATGGCTGAGTAATATTCCAT
>NW_027893754.1:0-240 GCF_054177405.1 Leptonychotes weddellii | reverse complement strand
GGGACGGAGGCCGGGCGTGAGAGCCAGAGCGCCTCTTTGTCTCCCGTAGAGGAGGAACTGACACTGCCGAACGGTGAACGCGGGACCTGTCAGTCACATAACTTCAGAGACGCTGAAGTACTTGGTCCAGGCAGGTCGGTCATGTTGCCAAGATCATCGCTCTGGCTGGAGAGCCTGGCCCACAAGCATGCGGTGCGGACACCGGGAGGGATGTCTCCCAGGATGCTGGCTCTGCAGACT
>NW_027893753.1:0-240 GCF_054177405.1 Leptonychotes weddellii | reverse complement strand
TTGGAGTATATTGCTTTCATAATATGAAGTTTATTGCCTATCTGAAGTGTCTAATTTTTCAAGTTTGTAAGTTTATTAAGTGGTTTTAACATTCGGTATTTTTTGTTGTTTGTTTTGACTATGAAAAGACCGTTTAAGGAAAAGCTAAATTCTATTAAAACATTTGAGGCATGTTTGTAAAAAAAAAAAAAAAAAAAAAAAGAGAGAGAGACATAGTTTCTATTTCATGAGGGCAAAGCT
>NW_027893752.1:0-240 GCF_054177405.1 Leptonychotes weddellii | reverse complement strand
CTTCTGACCCTCCCCCCTCTCAGGCTCTCTCTCTATCTCATTCTCTTTCTCAAATAAATAAATAAAATCTTTAAAAAAAAAAAAAAAAGAAGCTGGATAATAGGGGCACCTGAGTGGCTCAGTCGTTAAGCGTCTGCCTTCAGCTCAGGTCATGATCCCAGGGTCCTGGGACGGAGCCCCGCATCAGGCTCCCTGCTCAGTGGGAAGCCTGCTTTTCCCTCTCCCACTCCCCCTGCTTGT
>NW_027893751.1:0-240 GCF_054177405.1 Leptonychotes weddellii | reverse complement strand
CACTAGTACGTAGCAGGGCCACAATCACGGCCTCTGTCCTCTGCCAGTAAGCCCACAAGTTGGTAAGCACTGCTCCCTGTGGGAACTACGCTGTGAGGATAGTGAGGTGGTACACCCATCTTCGTGCAGAGGGCGCTCTACTTGAGAATTAGAAGGGCAAACAGCTCCTAAGAAAGGACTGTGGTGAGAGATAGGAGGGGATGTACCAAACATAGTGGTGCCACCATGGAGAGGGTAGTT
>NW_027893750.1:0-240 GCF_054177405.1 Leptonychotes weddellii | reverse complement strand
CTTCCTCTGCCTCTCCCCCTGCTTGTGAACTCTCTCTCTTTCTCTGTCAAATAAATAAATAAAAATCTTAAAAAAAAAGTTTTTAGCTATTGTAGTAGATGTGAAATATCTCAGTATGATTTTAATATGCATTTTCTTGATGCCAGTAATGCTGCAGTTCTTTTCATGTTACTATTAGTCAAAACCAAGTCTTTTTTAAATTTTTAAATTTTTTTAAAAATTTAAAATTTTCTAAAAAGT
>NW_027893749.1:0-240 GCF_054177405.1 Leptonychotes weddellii | reverse complement strand
ATAAGAATAAAAAAAAAACTAATGATGTAATGTATGGTGATTAACATAATTTAAAAAAGTCAATAATAAAAGATGTTCCTGGAAGCATAAAGTATAAATAAATGCCATTGTGCTTCAAACCTATGGGACTAAAATTTTAAAAAAATTTTTCAAAATTAGTTTCAGTTTAATTAAGCAATAGATCCGTGTAGCAAAAAGACAGCTGATCTTGGATTAGGAAACTAATCTTTTTGTTGCCCT
>NW_027893748.1:0-240 GCF_054177405.1 Leptonychotes weddellii | reverse complement strand
GTATCATGATACCAGCTTGTTAAAAAAACTAATAGAAAGCTGTGAGGTTTGTGGAAGTGGGTGGGCATTGGATTTTGTTATCTTAATCATATTTGCATTACAAGGAAGGGAATAAAAGCATCACCCTGAATACTAAATATTTGCTTAAAAATCCAAGAATTAATACTGTTAGGTAGGAGAGGATACTTTCATATTCCCAAGAATTCACCTAATTTTGGATCACAAAGAGTGTGATCACTT
>NW_027893747.1:0-240 GCF_054177405.1 Leptonychotes weddellii | reverse complement strand
TGGGAGAGGGAGAAGCAGGCTCCCCGCAGAGCAGGGAGCCCGATGTGGGACTCGATCCCAGGACCCTGGGATCATGACCTGAGCCGAAGGCAGTCGCTCAACCGACTGAGCCACCCAGGCGCCCAGTTTTGGATGGTCTCTTGAGGAGTATCTGTTCAAGTATCCTGCCAAGCTTTCTTTTGGGTCTATGTTTTACTTACGGATATGTAGGAGTTCCTCTTATATTCTGGATATGAGTTT
>NW_027893746.1:0-1567 GCF_054177405.1 Leptonychotes weddellii | reverse complement strand
TCATCTGTCGATGGACATCTTGGCTCTTTCCACAGTTTGGCTATTGTGGACATTGCTGCTATAAACATCGGGGTGCACGTACCCCTTCGGATCCCTACTTTTGTATCTTTGGGGTAAATACCCAGTAGTGCAATTCGCATGGGTTGAGTCTTTAATTCATGGAAAAGATACATCTCCCTTTCATTACAGATTTTGGCCTCTTTTATTCAGATTCATCTTGAGTTGATTCTGATACATTTTGTTTCAGTAAGTTTACCTGATTTGTTAAATGTATTGGCAAAGATTGTCACAATATTCACTTGTTTCCTTTTAATATCTGTAGAATCTATGGTTATGTCCTCCATTGCATTCATGTTGCCCATACTTGGCCTTCTCTCTCTCTCTCTTTCTCTGCATGAATTATTCCAGAAGCTTGTCAATTTCTTGTTCTTCAACAAATCAACTTTTGGAATCATGAATATCTTTGATTTTCTTCTCTATTTCCAGATTTCAGTTCTTGTCTTTATTATTTCCTAATTCTTACTAACTTTGAATTAACTTTCCTTCTAGTTTTAGCTTCTACAGATGGAAATTTAAATCGATTGTATACCATTATTGTTTTTTGATATGAGAATTTAACACTATAAGCTTCCCTAAAAGCACTGCTCTAATTACATCTTGTAGATCTTTAATATGCTTTATTTTCATTAACATTCTGATAAAAAAATAACTATCTCTTTCCTCTGTTCTTCCTTTTTGACCCATGATTATCTGGGAGTGTAATATCTAATTTCCACATGTATGGATTTGTCTGGATATTATACTACTGTGGAGTTCTAACTCAACTCCATTCTAGTCAGAGAACACATTTTAATCATTTAATCATTTAATCATTTTAATTTTACTAATACTTATTTAATGGCCCAGCATATGATCTATTTTGGTGATTACACCATGTACATATTGGAAAGAAGTCATTTTGTGTAGTGCTTTGTAAGTATCAATTTGGTGAAGGTGATTGATAGTGTTGTTTAGATCCTCCCTGACAATACTGATCTTTTTGGTCTATGTGGTCTATTAATTGCTGAGAGAGAGGTACTAAGATCCTCAACTACTAAGAGCCTCAACTACGATTGTATATTTGTCTATTTTTCCCTTTGATTTTGTGAGATTTTTATAATTTACGTTTTTAAGCTCTGTTTATAGGCATATCCATGCATATGGTTGTATGTCTTCCTCAAGAATTTGCCCTTTTTTCCTTATGAAATGTTCATCTTTATCTTTGTGACTACACCTCATCTCGAGGTGGACTTTATCTGACATTAATACAGCCATTCCAGTCTTCTTATGCTGTTTGCATGGTCTATATTTCCACCCATTCTCCTACCTGCGCTATTATATTTAAAGAACAGTTCCTGTAGAAAGCCTATAGTTGGGGACTTGCATTTTTTATTTTTTTTATTTTTTATTTATTTATTTTTATTCTTATGTTAATCCCCATACATTACATCATTAGTTTTAGATGAAGTGTTCCATGATTCATTGTGCATAACACCCAGTGCTCCATGCAGAATGTGCCCTCCTCAAT
>NW_027893745.1:0-240 GCF_054177405.1 Leptonychotes weddellii | reverse complement strand
TAAGCTTCATCCTTTTGTGTCCCAGAGATTCTTCGGCTCCGTGAGACAAGAACTTGTCAACAATGACTACCCATACTCCACTGGTATTTATTTTATTGTGTTCATAAATGATTCTGTGAGGATGCTGCCCAGGTTCAATATTGAGTTCACAGAAAATTAAAACGTTGGGTCTATATGAAACTAATGTAAGTTTCCAAAATGGAGATACATACCTGCCTTCAAAAAAGGTAAGTTATCTTT
>NW_027893744.1:0-240 GCF_054177405.1 Leptonychotes weddellii | reverse complement strand
TGAAGAGCATAAAGAATGGGAGAGATTGAGGCACCTGGGCAGCTCAGTTGGTTAAGCATCTGCCTTCAGCTCAGGTCATGATCTCAGGGTCCTGGGATCGATCCCTGCATCGGGCTCCCTGCTCAGTGGGGAGCCTGCTTCTCCTTCTCGGTCTGCCTGCTGCTCTCCCTGATTGTTCTCTCTCTCTCCCTTTGTCAAATAAATAAATAAAATCTTTTAAAAAAAGGAATTGGAGAGATT
>NW_027893743.1:0-240 GCF_054177405.1 Leptonychotes weddellii | reverse complement strand
TTTTGATGCCAAAAATCTTCCAGATTTGGCCAGTAGAGGGGCTTTTTTTTTTTTTTAAAGATTTTATTTATTTATTTGAGACAGAGAGAATGAGAGAGAGAGAGCACATGAGAGGGGGGAGGGTCAGAGGGAGAAGCAGGCTCCCTGCCGAGCAGGGAGCCCGATGCGGGACTCGATCCAGGGACTCCAGGATCATGACCTGAGCCGAAGGCAGTCGCTTAACCAACTGAGCCACCCAGG
>NW_027893742.1:0-240 GCF_054177405.1 Leptonychotes weddellii | reverse complement strand
GAGAGAGAGAATTCATATGCCATACAATTCACCAGTTAAAGTTTACAATTCGGTGGTTTTTAGCATATTCAGCATATGCTATTTTCATATACTTATTTTATTTTATATATTTCACATTTCTTATATATTTTTATACGTAAGATATCATAGTATATTTAGTATATCCATCTCAAATCGAATTTTAGAACAGTTTCATCACCCCCAACAGAGACCCTGTACCTTGGGATACACCCCCCATGT
>NW_027893741.1:0-240 GCF_054177405.1 Leptonychotes weddellii | reverse complement strand
TTTTGTTTGTTACAGCTACTGATCCCGGTGCTCAGTGCTTTACAAATCCTGGCTCATTTACTCACACCACGACCCTGAGACGTGGGCACCACGGACTCCTGACCAAGGAGAAAACAAGGCTCAGACACCAGTTAATGCAGTTACAGCCCAGGCAGGCCAGGTCACCGCAAGGCCCGGTCTGAGCCTCCACACTCTCGGGCACCATCCACCATTCCATGCAGAGCCCCACGCATGGAATCC
>NW_027893740.1:0-240 GCF_054177405.1 Leptonychotes weddellii | reverse complement strand
TCTTCTTCCCTCCTTGGCCCAGGCCATGGGCTCCGGGCAGAAAGTGGGCCTCGGTGGCCCCATGTGCCCCTCACAGCCGGGGCGCATGCTCCCAAGTCAACGCGAACTCAGAAAAGGGACCAGGGGGCTCCCGATCCCTGTTCTGTCACTTCTGACTGGGTGACCTCAGGTAATTCTCCCCACTGATTCCACCCCCACCGGCTCTGCGTCCCCCTCTGGAATGTGGGACAATGCTGCCCC
>NW_027893739.1:0-240 GCF_054177405.1 Leptonychotes weddellii | reverse complement strand
TGTGAAGTTGGATGGGATCTCTCTATCCTAGGTAGGTGGAGACCAAACATAGGAATCTGTTTAAGAATAAATGAGTTATTTAATTGTGTTCCTAAAGTTTATTGTCTGTCAGAGACTCCAGTATTCTGAATTCCTGTAGTTTTATTCCAAAGGGTACTGATTCAGTAGGTCCAGGATGGTTCATTAAAAAAAAAAAAAATCCTTAGGAATTGCAAATTATAATAAAGACCCAAATGGACA
>NW_027893738.1:0-240 GCF_054177405.1 Leptonychotes weddellii | reverse complement strand
TTTGTCACCGAACGGGACAGCCACACAGGGGTGGGGAAACCTGGGCGCGCATCGCACTTGTGAGCCCGAGGTTCCAGTGACACTCAGGCAGCCTGTCCCGGGTCCCGCCAGCGCCACCGTTCCACACAAGACGCAGCCAACGCCCCGGCCTCCATCCCTGTGCATAAGTACCACCACGGACTTCGGGCTGCCCGTCGCCGCATGGATCGAAGGTCACGCCTGTCTGAGGCTCTGGAAGCA
>NW_027893737.1:0-240 GCF_054177405.1 Leptonychotes weddellii | reverse complement strand
TTTCCGGTCTCTCCGACCTTCGGGCCCTCAGACGCCCCACAAGCGCTTCAGCCGTTCCGTGGCACCCCCGTGGCCTGGCCCGGCTCCGTCGTGGAGGCAGCACAGCCTGAACCTCCCACGGGTCTGAGTCCCGGGTCGTGCACTCCAGAAGGAGGAGCCGTGGGTGCTCAGGGGACATCTGTGGCTCCCACACAGGACGGGGCCGTGGGTGTCGGTCGCGCTGAGGGAGCTCTTGGGGAA
>NW_027893736.1:0-240 GCF_054177405.1 Leptonychotes weddellii | reverse complement strand
CTCTGCCTACTTGTGCTATCTCTCTGTCAAATAAATAAATTAAAAAAAAAAAAAAAGAAAGAGTTCTGGAACGAGGGAGTGGGGATGGTTGCGTTGTGAATGTGCTTCATGTTACTGAGCTGTACAGTGCAAAATGGTGAAGAAGGTGAACTTTATAGTGTATTTTATCACACTTAAAAGAAAGTAAAAAAAAAAAAAAAGTGAATGATGCCCACCACACGCTCTAGCCCTTTATCAACG
>NW_027893735.1:0-1567 GCF_054177405.1 Leptonychotes weddellii | reverse complement strand
TTGTCAATTTCTTCCTGTTTCAGTCCTGGGAGGTTATAGGTTTCCAGGAAGGTATCCATTCCTTCCAGGTCGCTCACTTTATTGGCATATGGTTGTTGATAATAATTTCTAATAATTGTTTCTATTTCCTTGATGTTAGTCATGATCTCTCCCCTTTCATTCATAATTTTATTAATTTGCATCCTTTCTCTTTTCTTTTGGATAACTCTGGCCAGGGGTATATTGATCTTATTAATTCATTCAAAGAACCAGCTTCTACTTTCATTGATCTGGCCTACTGTGTTTTGGTTTCTAATTCATTGATCTCTACTCTAATCTTAATTATTTCTCTTCTACTGCATGGCTTAGACATCGTTTGTTGCTTTTTCTCTAGTTCTTTAAGGTGTAAAGTTAGTTGGTGAATTCGGGATTTTTCTATTTTTTTGAGTGAGGCTTGGATAACTATGTATTTCCCTCTTAGGACCACCTTTGCAGTGTCCCAAAGTTTTGAACCAATGTGTTTTCATTCTCATTGGTCTCCATGAATTGTTTAAGTTCTTCTTTGATTTCTTGGTTGACCTATACATTCTTGAGCAGAGTGATCTATAGCTTCCAAGTGTTTGAATTTCTTCCAAATTTTTTCTTGTGATTGAGTTCCATTTTTAAAGCATTATGGTCTTAGAATATGCAGGGGAAAATCTCAATTTTTTGTATCAGTTGAGACCTGATTTGTGACCCAGTATGTGGCCTGTTCTGGAGAAAGTTCCATGTGTGGTCGAGAAGAGTGAGTATTCTGTTGTTTTAGGGTGGAATGTTCTGTATATATCTATGAGGTCCATCTGGTCCAGTGTGTCATTCAAAGCTCTTGTTTCTTTGTTGATTTTCTGCTAGATGATCTGTCCATTGCTGAGAGTAGAGTATTGAGGTCTCCTACAATTAATGTATTGTTATCAATATGACTCTTTATTTTGTTTAACAGTTGGCTTATGTATATGGCTGCTCCCATGTTGGGGGCATGTATATTTACAATTGTTAGATCTTCTTGTTGGATAGACCCCTTAAGAATGATATAGTGTCAGAGGGGGGAAAGATGACAGAAGAGTAGGGGACCCTATTTCAACTGGCCCCCGGAACTGAGCTCAATATCTACCAGATGACTCCGATCACCCACGAAACCAGCCTGTGATGTAAGAAGATCTGGATCTCTACAAACAGAATATCGAAGGTGGTTGGTTTTGAGGTACAAAGTGGAGAGCTGTGATTCTGCAGGCAGATATTGGAGGATAAATGGCAGCAGGAGGGAGCCTGGCTGTGGGGATTCTACACCGCCGGTGAGTGACAACCTCACGCACTGTGGACGGGGCACAGACTCACAGACTGGTAGCGGCGGGGAAAGGAATTTAGGGCAGCCCCCAGGGTGGAAACCCGGAGCGGCAGGGTCACACGCGTGCGAACTGGGAACAGCTGGTGGCTTTAGAAGCACAAAGGGCAGAGATGTGCCCCGACCTGGAGGCAGGACTGGGAGCGCTGCAAAGGGGCGCACAACCCAGGACGCTGCAATTTATAGCAGCACGGACAGAAACGGAGA
>NW_027893734.1:0-240 GCF_054177405.1 Leptonychotes weddellii | reverse complement strand
TAATGTGCAATGATCATTTTAACTTAGAGACAAATTCACATAGAAAAGAGGGATGGGATCTCACTTCTGAGATGAAAGTAAATTGACTTTGGGGCAATTTATCTTTCACAGCATATCAGGGGCAATGCCAGCAGACCACAGATGTACACCTCATGAGGAGCCCACAAAGACATCTGTGAGGTGGGGGGAAATGCAGTTTCTATTCAAAGCGTAACTTAGTAATGACATGTCAACCATACC
>NW_027893733.1:0-240 GCF_054177405.1 Leptonychotes weddellii | reverse complement strand
TGAGGCTTGTAGTGAAATCATTTGAAAATAGAGATTCTGTCTGAAATTCTGTAATATATAAAAATATCTAAATATTTTATGTAATGTATTGTCTCTATATATTCTCTCTCTTGATATTTATGTATATGTATACATACATGTATATGTATATGCAAACAGTCCCTGGCTTCTAATGGTTTGACTTCGAATTTCTCAACTTTACAATGGTGAGAAAATGATGCACATTCAGTAGAAATCATA
>NW_027893732.1:0-240 GCF_054177405.1 Leptonychotes weddellii | reverse complement strand
GATTTATTGCTTTTTAATCAGAAAAAAGCAATGCATTTTTAAAAAAGCTTTTATTTATTTATTTGACAGAGAGAGCGAGAGAACACAAACAGGGGGAACAGTAGAGGGAGAGGGAGAAGCAGGATCCCCGCCAAGCAGGGAGCCTGATGTGGGGCTTGATCCCAGGACCCTAAGATCATGACCTGAGCTGAAGGCAGACCTTTAACTGACTGAGCCACCCAGGCATCCCCAGCAATGAAT
>NW_027893731.1:0-240 GCF_054177405.1 Leptonychotes weddellii | reverse complement strand
TTGTGATGCTCTTAAGGATAAGGAATGAAGCCCTCTTTCCGCATCCCTAGCACCTGGCAAACAAGTGCCCCGTACTTACTTGCTACTCAGCAAATCTTGAATGAATGAAAGAATGTGCAGGAAAGTCTGCAAGTGCAGGCAGGAATGAGGTTGGAGTTAGAGGTTGTGAATTGGAAGCTGGAAGGGACTAGAGCCAGGGAAAGAGGCCAGAGGAACTCAAACATAAGGCCAGGGGGACGG
>NW_027893730.1:0-240 GCF_054177405.1 Leptonychotes weddellii | reverse complement strand
CTGCATCTTTCATAGCTCACAAATTTAGCCTGTCTCATCTGTCATCGTGCCCCTTCTTATGTTCAGCATCCGTCACATACCTCAGTTTGATTAGTATAACAACTTCCTGGTTTGTCTCCTGTATCCAGATATTTTTTTGGGGGGAGGGGAAGGGCAGAGGGAGAGAGAGAGAATCATAAATAGGCTCCACACCAAGCACGGAGCCCGATGTGGGGCTGCATGTCAGGACTCTGAGACCAT
>NW_027893729.1:0-240 GCF_054177405.1 Leptonychotes weddellii | reverse complement strand
TGTTGCTTGTTTGTGTGTGTGTGTGTGTGTTTTTAAACACAGGTGCTATTTTCTAGATTGTCTCTGTCCAAGCTGGCTTACCTTACAGGATCATGATGAAGGTTTGACACCCTAATAAATATGAAACATAATGGTAAACTCTTAATTGCCAGAGAAATATAAGGGATTTTAATATTATGACTATTGCTGCATGAAAAGCTGGTCTGTTTTTACTCCCATGAAGGTGTGTGATAGTAGGCA
>NW_027893728.1:0-240 GCF_054177405.1 Leptonychotes weddellii | reverse complement strand
CTTTCGGATCCCTACTTTTGTATCTTCGGGGTAAATACCCAGTAGTGCAATTGCTGGATTATATGGTAGCTCTATTTTCAACTTTTTGAGGAACCTCCATACTGTTTTCCAGAGTGGCTGCACCACAAAGCTTATATTCTAATGGGTGGTAGGCAAGAAGCGGAAAATACCAAAGCAAAATCTATAGCGTGTTTTCTAGAAAGTGGTAAGTACTGGGACAAAATACAGGGCAGGAAATGG
>NW_027893727.1:0-240 GCF_054177405.1 Leptonychotes weddellii | reverse complement strand
TCTTTTTTTTTTTTTTTTTTAAGAATTTATTTATTTGACAGAGAGAGACACAGCGAGAGAGGGAACACAAGCAGGGGGAATGGGAGAGGGAGAAGCAGGCTTCCCGCGGAGCAGAGAGCCCGATGTGGGGCTCGATCCCAGGACTCTGGGATCATGACCTGAGCCGAAGGCAGACGCTTAATGACTGAGCCACCCAGGCGCCCCCACAGTTACATTCTTTAGGAGACTGACCGAATTCTT
>NW_027893726.1:0-240 GCF_054177405.1 Leptonychotes weddellii | reverse complement strand
TAATTTAAAGTAATTTAATCTATGATATTTTGAGGGCTATGTATATTTGGTAAACTTAGAAAGAACACAGACCTCAGAGACACACTCAGGTCTGTATCTGGTTCTAATATTTACTATGACATTGAGCAAGTTACTTCTTTTTTGACTATTTTATTTATCTGAGATAGAGGCCGACAGAGAGTTGGGCACAGGTAGGGGGGGACAGAGGGAGAAGC
Organism: Leptonychotes weddellii; assembly: GCF_054177405.1. Lineage (NCBI taxonomy): Eukaryota > Metazoa > Chordata > Mammalia > Carnivora > Phocidae > Leptonychotes > Leptonychotes weddellii. Next base: position 25 of record NW_027893726.1, on the reverse strand, counting down.
AGACTCCCCGCTGAGCAGGGAACCC
>NW_027893725.1:0-240 GCF_054177405.1 Leptonychotes weddellii | reverse complement strand
CTCATGCTCTCTCTCACTCGCTTACTCTTTCTCTCTCAAATAAATAAATAAATAAATATCTTTAAAAAAATCTCATAAGTAGGGGCGCCTGGGTGGCTCAATCATTAAGCGTCTGCCTTCAGCTCAGGTCATGATCCCAGGGTCCTGGGATCGAGCCCCGCATCAGGCTCCCTGCTCAGCGGGAAGCCTGCTTCTCCCTTTCCCACTCCCCCTGCTTGTGTTCCCTCTCTTGCTGTGTCT
>NW_027893724.1:0-1567 GCF_054177405.1 Leptonychotes weddellii | reverse complement strand
AGGGTATGTGCTATGGTGAGCACTGTGAATTGTGTAAGACTGCTGAATCACAGACCTGTACCCCTGAAACAAATAATACATTATATGTTTAAAAAAAAAAAAAGAAGATAGTAGGAAGGGGAAAATGAAGGGGGGGAAACTGGAGGGGGAGACGAACCATGAGAGACTATGGACTCCTGAGAAACAAACTGAGGGTTCTAGAGGGGAGGGGGGTGGGGGGATGGGTTAGCCCGGTGATGGGTATTAAAGAGGGCACGTACTGGGCACCTGGGTGGCTCAGATGGTTAAGCGTCTGCCTTCAGCTCAGGTCATGATCCCAGAGTCCTGGGATCGAGTCCCACATCAGGCTCTCTGCTCCTTGGGAGCCTGCTTCTCCCTCTGTCTCTCTCTCTCTCTCTCTCTGTCTCTCATGAATAAATAAATAAAAATCTTAAAAATAAATAAATAAATAAAGAGGGCACGTACTGAATGGAGCACTGGGTGTTATACGCAAACAATGAATCATGGAACACTACATCAAAAACTAATGATGTATGGTGATTAACCTAACATAATAAAATAAAAAAAAGAATCTCTGCCACATCAAATTCAACAATGATATTCCTCATATTGTTTATTAATGCCTTCTCTTCTCTTGTGCAACAGTGTTTCCAGATTTTGAGAAGCCTTACTAGTCTTTGTACTGTAACACAAACTTTATGTGCATTGTTTTTTGTTTTTGTTTTTTTTTAAAGATTATTTATTTATTTATTTATTTGACAGAGAGAGACACAGCGAGAGAGGGAACACAGGCAGGGGGAGCGGGAGAGGGAGAAGCAGGCTTCCCGCCGAGCAGGGAGCCCGATGCGGGGCTCGATCCCAGGACCCTGGGACCATGACCTGAGCCGAAGGCAGACACTTAACGACTGAGCCACCCAGGCGCCCCCTTCATGTGCATTCTTAAATTCCCTCGAGCAGCTTCTCTCTCTGGCTCTTGCACAGAGCCCACCTATGCTGCATGGTCCCTCCACTGTCAACCCCAGATGACTGCTGAGTGAACGTGCTGACAGGCAACATGCTGTGCTCGCTGACAGTTCACTGAGCTTTGCTACTCTTTTTATCTCACTTCGTGGCTCTGGGCTTGTACCTCCCAAATAATAAAGTATTAAAGATCTTAGTCTCTACCTAAGGTTCTGCTTTCCGGAGTACCTGGACTAAAGCAGTCTTTGAAAACAGATTTTGGCTTTGTTTTATAGAATCTTTTAATTTATTTCTGCTCTTGTCTTTATCATGTCCTTCCTCTTCCTTTTGCTAGGTTTATTCTGCTTTTTGGTTTTGTCAGTTCTTAAGTTAGATGATTAGCCATTTATTCCAGCCATCCTCCTTTTCTTTTTTTATTTTTTATTCTTATGTTAATCCCCATACATTACATCATTAGTTCTAGATGAAGTGTTCCATGATTCATTGTTTGTGCATAACACCCAGTGCTCCATGCAGAACGTGCCCTCCTCAATACCCACCACCAGGCCAACCCATCCTCCCACCCCCCTCCCCTCTAGAACCCTCAGTTTGTTTTTCAGAGTCCATC
>NW_027893723.1:0-240 GCF_054177405.1 Leptonychotes weddellii | reverse complement strand
TTATGTTAATCCCCATACATTACATCATTAGTTTTAGATGAAGTGTTCCATGATTCATTGTTTGTGCATAACACCCAGTGCTCCATGCAGAATGTGCCCTCCTCAATACCCACCACCAGGCTAACCCATCCTCCCACCACCCTCCCCTCTAGAACCCTGTTTGTTTTTCAGAGTCCATCGTCTCTCATGGTTCGTCTACCCCTCCGATTTCCCCCGCTTCATTCTTCCCCTCCCGCTACC
>NW_027893722.1:0-240 GCF_054177405.1 Leptonychotes weddellii | reverse complement strand
GGGTTCCACCCCCCGCTTAGCCACCGGAGTGACGTCCCTCAGCGGAGCAGACTTTTAAAAGTTCCGATTTTGTGCTCCGCGGCTCTATCACTTGCCAGAAGCGGCGGACGGAGGCCCCTCCCCCGCCGTCTATCCTCCCGAATATCGCCTCGGATTCACTTCTCCGCACGTCCTACCTTCCAGAAAGTGGTCGCTTTTCTGTTCAGAGAGTTGTTGCTATTCCTTTCTTCGATCTCCTGT
>NW_027893721.1:0-240 GCF_054177405.1 Leptonychotes weddellii | reverse complement strand
TTTATTTTATTTTAAATAAGATTTTATTTATTTATTTGACAGACAGAGAGACAGCGAGAGAGGGAACACAAGCAGGGGAGTGGGAGAGGGAGAAGCAGGCTCCCCGCCGAGCCAGGAACCTGATGTGGGGCTCGATCCCAGGACGCTGGGATCATGACCTGAGCCGAAGGCAGACACTTAACGACTGAGCCACCCAGGCGCCCCGAGAGGGGTAGTCTTTGAACTCAAAAGGCCAATTAG
>NW_027893720.1:0-240 GCF_054177405.1 Leptonychotes weddellii | reverse complement strand
CTGCTCTCTGGGAGCAACTCTCTCAACCACGGTTCCTGGCTCCTGGTTATGCCTCTTGAGAAATTCCTTGTTGTCCATTTCCAAAGTTACTAGTGAGGAAAAAAGGCCTCCCTGGGGGGTCTACAGTTTTCACGGCACACTTCAAGCTGGTACAAATGTGGGGGCCTGAAACTTGTTTTAAGCTTCAGATAGTTAGAGGAATTTTCATTCCAGGCTCATGGTTTTGTTGGCAATCGCCAT
>NW_027893719.1:0-240 GCF_054177405.1 Leptonychotes weddellii | reverse complement strand
CTGAGCTGGCTGGAGGCTGCAATTCTGAAGCTGATCTTAATTGGGAGGAACCATGAAGACATCCACGGGAGCTTTAATCATATTCTCGTGGCTGCAGCTGAACTGTGAGTTGAGGGTTTATGGGAAACAGTGTATTAGTGGATATTCTTCAGAGGTCAAGACTGGCTTCACTCAGGTTTCCTTCAGTTAGTGTAGAAGAGGAGAATTCTGAAGCAGAATAATCTGGAATCTCTTCTCCTT
>NW_027893718.1:0-240 GCF_054177405.1 Leptonychotes weddellii | reverse complement strand
CACCCCAGACTGTATCTCGTTTTGTATCAAAAATAACACAGTAGGGCGCCTGGGTGGCTCAGTCGGTTAAGTGTCTGCCTTGGGCTCAGGTCATGATCCTGGAGTCCTGGGATCAACCCGCATCAGGCACCTTGCTCAGGAGAAGCCTGCTTTTCCCTCTCCCTCTGCCCCACCCCTCTCCAAGTGGCGTACTCTCTCTCTCTCTCAAATAAATAAAATCTTTAAAATAAATAAAATCTT
>NW_027893717.1:0-240 GCF_054177405.1 Leptonychotes weddellii | reverse complement strand
TGAGAAGACAGTATGAATAAGTGGATGACAGTCCTGGCAGAGGAGTCTGAAGAGCGAGCGACCCCTGCCCAGCCTTCCGAGGGCGTTATTGGCCCAAGCATCCCACAAAGCCGCTCCCGCTCCCAGTGACTACCAGTTTCCGTTTTCGATTTTAATTTTTGTACTTTCGCAAGAACTATGAACTTTGATATATGTTCCAATTTTATATTCATTATTTGGGTGAGGGGATTCCATTTGGGA
>NW_027893716.1:0-240 GCF_054177405.1 Leptonychotes weddellii | reverse complement strand
CTCAGCTCGGGTTGCCATAAACCATGATCTGCGGCACAGTTGGGCCACTGCTCTTCCAGCAGGGACCCAACAAGCGGCAGATCTGGAGAGACTCCCCTTCCTCCCCCAGGAGGAGTGACGCGGAAGCACACCACAGGGATCTGCTGGGTGTGGGGTAGTGTGCCAGAGATAGAAATGCTCGGTCACAGGCTGGTGAGCATAGAGTGTGGCCGGAGACTGAGGAGATGGGAGTGATTGACT
>NW_027893715.1:0-240 GCF_054177405.1 Leptonychotes weddellii | reverse complement strand
GGAAGACCCTGGCCCCACATCGGGCTCTGGGCACAGACCGTGCGGGGCCAGGCTCAGGCTGGGGGCAGCCAGGGCTCATTCCGCCCGGGTCACACTGGCAGGCCCACCTGCTCAGCCATGGTCCATGCCCAACTGTCCGGCCACAGCGGCCACACCGTGGGGTTCGGGCGCCCCCCGGTGGCCATCCTGTGCCACTGCAGGACGGGGCAGGGGGCGTCTGCTGCCGCTGTCCACAGCCCG
>NW_027893714.1:0-240 GCF_054177405.1 Leptonychotes weddellii | reverse complement strand
GAAACATGCATGATCACCTAAGTCACTCTGCCACTGTGCCTTTTTTTTTTTTAAGATTATTTATTTATTTGACAGAGAGAGACACAGCAAGAGAGGGAACACAAGCAGGGGGAGTGGGAGAGGGAGAAGCAGGCTTCCCGCGGAGCAGGGAGCCCGATGCGGGGCTGGATCCCAGGACCCTGGGGTCATGACCTGAGCCTGAGCTCACTCCCTTTTAAAGAACACCTTGTTTACTTAACT
>NW_027893713.1:0-1567 GCF_054177405.1 Leptonychotes weddellii | reverse complement strand
TTCCTTTGATATTTTTAGCACGTACAAGAATAACATAAAGAGTGTGGCTATGCATTGTAGAATTTTGCAACTGGAAGGGATGCTGGAAATGACTTGTTTAGCATGACATTATGTACTTTTATTTTACTGGTGGAGAAGATAAGACCCACGAGGGCAAGCATTGTGTTGATGGTCCACAGTGATTCAGAGCTCAAGTCAGGCAGCAAGGCCTTGTGATGCTTGCAGACAACCTAGCTCTTCATGTACTGAGCACCCTCACCCCATCCCCTCCAAACCCCAATTCTGTACTCATTTTAAAGCATAAAGTGAATCTTGCCATCCTGCACCAGATTTACAGCACATTGAGCATAACATGCAGACTCCTTCCCAGGCCCTGGTCATCTGGCACCTGCCTCCCTCCACCCTCAACTCCCATCACTCTCCTCCCTACCTCATCCCATTCCAGCCACACCGTCCCCCTGCTGTTCCTCAAACATGGAAAGTTCACTTCTTCTGAGAGACTTTGTACCTACACTTTCTATTGCCTTTGCTTGTTATGTTCTTTCTCCCCAGATCTTTTCCTGACTCCTTTCTAATCATTTATGTCTTGGAAGAAGGCAGTAGTCCCTCTTCCCCCGATTCAATGTCCTCTTATTTTGCTTTATTTTTGGCTAAGTGACCTTTGCTTATTGCCAAATTCCTCTCCAGAAGGCAGGGACTTTGTCTTCACCCCAGACTCTCAGATATGCAGAACAGTGTCTGGCACATAGTAGATGCTCAGTGAATATTCGCTGAGCGAACACAGGGGCAAGAGACCAAATGCCGGCAGATTGGATTGACTGGAGTTTGGTATATGAGCATTTAGGGCCTCTTTGTGTTCCTTCATCCTTAACTGTAAAGTGAGTTTGCAGCTTACAGGTCTGTGGGGAGATGAAACAAATGGTGAGGGGATGGATAGATGCATGTTTGTGGCTGTTATTGATTGGTCTGTGCTCCTGAGGCACCAGGAAAGGCCAGGTCCTCTTGGGTGATGCTGCCTTTGCTGCCCTCCCTTTGCAGAGACATGCCCTGCTCGGTGGGGGAGGAGGAGTGGACCACCGCCCCCGTTCCCCAGACCATCACGGACCTCTTCCAAAATGGGAACTGGACGATGGAGAACCCCTCACCCACCTGCCAGTGTAGCAGTGACAAAATCAAGAAGATGCTGCCCGTGTGTCCCCTGGGGGCAGGGGGGCTGCCTCCTCCACAAGTGAGTCACCCTCCGAGTGACTGAGCAGATGGTGGTGCAGGGGGGCTGGGAGCTTCTGCTTGGGAAGAAGGAATGGCTGACCTCTCCTGTCAGGGGGTTGTCTGATTCAGTCTTGATCTTAGTTCTTATCATAGGGAAAGGCCTGTGGGTTTTGAGGGGAAGGGACTTGGTCTACAAGTTCCTATGTCTTAGCTTGTTTGTCTACTTTGCAAAGTCAGCCTCGGTTACTTACTTGTTTGAGTTAAAACCAGATCACAACACTCTGGATCAGTGGGCCGTGCAAGGCACAGTCTGGCTTCTCCCACTGAGGTCATGTCACGGAATAGACTGGGACAGGCC
>NW_027893712.1:0-12975 GCF_054177405.1 Leptonychotes weddellii | reverse complement strand
TGGGGAGGTGCCTCAAAAAATTAAAAATAGAGGTACCCTATGACCCAGCAATTGCACTCCTGGGTATTTACCCCAAAGACACAAATGTAGTGAAAAGAAGGTCCATAAGCACCGCAATGTCCACAATAGCCAAACTGTGGAAAGAGGCGAGATGCCCTTCAACAGACGAGTGGATAAAGAAGATGTGGTCCATATATACAATGGAATATTACTCAGCAATCAGAAAGGATGAATACCCAACTTTTACATCAACATGGATGGGACTGGAGGAGATTATGCTAAGTGAAGTAAGTCAAGCAGAGAAAGTCAATTAGCATATGGTTTCACTTATCTGTGGAACATAAGGAATAGCATGGAGGACATTAGAAGGAAGGGAAAAATGAAAGGGGGGTGAATCAGAGGGAGAGATGAACCATGAGAGACTGTGAACTCTGAGAAACAAACTGAGGGTTTTAGAGGAGAGGGAGTAGGGGGATGGGTTAGCCCAGTGATGGGTATTAAGGAAGGCACATATTGCATGGAGCACTGGGTGTTATATGAAAACAATGAATCATGGGGGCGCCTGGGTGGCTCAGTCGGTTAAGCAGCTGCCTTCGGCTCAGGTCATGATCCCAGGGTCCTGGGATTGAGTCCCGCATCGGGCTCCCTGCTCTGCTTCTCCCTCTCCCTCTGCCTGCTTCTCTGCCTGCTTGTGTTCTCTCTCTATCTCTCTGTCAAATAAATAAATAAAATCTTTAAAAAAAAAAAAAGAAAACAATGAATCATGGAACACTACATCAAAACTAATGATGTACTGTATGGTGACTAACATAATGTAATAAAATAAAATAAAATTTTTTTAAAAAAGGAAGGAAAGATAAAGCATTTGCCAGACAAACAAAAGTTAAAAGAATTAATGACCACTAAACCAGCCCTACAAGAAATTGGAAGGGAGACTCTGTGAGTGGAGAACAAAAATCATAAGTAAAAGTAAGAAAATAGGAAGAACAAAAGCCAAAAAAAAAATGAATTATATCTGTAAAGATCAGTCAAGAGAAGCAGAAAGTAAAAAGATGTGAAGTATGACATCAAATACCTAAACATGGAAGGGAGAGGAGTAAGAATGAGTTAAAAATTAGGTGACTATCAGGGGCGCCTGGGTGGCTCAGTTGGTTAGGCGACTGCCTTCGACTCAGGTCATGATCCTGGAGTCCCGGGATCGAGTCCCGCATCGGGCTCCCTGCTCGGCAGGGAGCCTGCTTCTGCCTCTGACCCTCCCCCCTCTCATGTGCTCTCTCTCTCTCATTCTCTCTGTCTCAAATAAATAAATAAATCTTTTTAAAAAAAAAAATTAGGTGACTATCAGCTTAATATAGACTGCTATATGGAGATGTTCTGTATAAATTGAACAATAACCAAAAAAAAAAAAAACAGTAATAGATTAAAAAAAAAAGGTTTTCCTTACTTGGATTCATCACTAAAGAAAACCAGCAAAACATGACCAAGAGAAAGAGAAGAAAGGATCAGAGAAAATCTACAAAAACAATGAGAAAACAACTAACAAAATGGCAATAAATACATATCTATCAATAATTATTTTGAATGTAAATGAACTAAATGTTCCAATCAAAAGACATAAAGTGACAGAATGTATATAAAAAAGACCTATCTATATGCTATTTACAAGAGACTCATTTCAGACCTACAGACACCTGTAGATTAAAAGTGAGGGGATGTTGAAATAACAGCTATTGGCAAGGATGTGGAGAAAGGGGAACCCTCCTGCACTGTTGGTAGGAATGCAAACAGATACAGTCACTCTGGAAAACAGGTTCCTCAAAAAGTTAAAAATAGAACTACCCTATGATAAAGCAATTGCACTAGGTATTTACACAAAGAATACAAAAATACTAATTTGAAGGTATACATGTACCCCAATGTTTATAGCAGTATTATCTACAATACCCAAACTATGGAAACAGCCCAAGTGTCCACTGACTGAAGAATGGATAAAGAAGAATGGATATATAATTCCATTATATATCTAATGGAATATTACTCAGCCATAAAAAATAATGAAATCTTGCCATTTACACCAAGGATGGAGCTAGAAAGTATAATTCTAAGCCAAATAAGTCAGTCAGAGAAGATAAATACTATGTGATTTCACTCATATGTGAAATTTAAGGAACAAAACAAAGGGGCAGAGGAAAATTAAAGAGAGGCAAACCAAGAAAATGCTCTTAATTATAGAGAACAAACTAATGGTTACCAGAGGGAAGGTGGGTGGGGGAATGGGTTATATAGCTGATGAGAATTAAGGAATACACTTGTGATAAGCACGGGGTGTTGTATGTAAGTGTTGAATCACTACATTGTATGCCTGAAACTAAAAATAAATAAATACACACATAAATAAATAAATACATAAATAAATAAATATAAAATAAAATAAAAAGAGGGTATGGAGAAACATTTATCACGCAAATGGATGTCAAAAGAAAGCTGGAGTAGCAATACTTATATCAGACAACATAGACTTTAAAACAAAATCTGTAAAAATACACAAATTAGGTTATATAATTATAAAAGGAATAATCCAATAAGATAGAACAATTATAAATATTTATGCACCCAGTAAGGGAGCATCCAAATACATAAATCAGTTCATAACATAAAGGAACTAATCAATGGTAACACAATAATAGTAGGGGACTTTAACATTCCACTTACATCTATGAGTAGATCATCCAAACAGAAAATCAACTAGAAAACAGTGGCCTTGAATGACACATTGGACCAGATCATTTTAATAAACATATTCAGAATGTTCCACCCTAAAACAGCAGAACACACATTCTTTTCAAGTGCACACAGAACATTCTCCAGAATAGATTACATATTAGCCCACAAAACATGCCTCAACAAATTCTAAAAGATCAAAGTCATACCATGCATCTTTTCTGGTCACAACACTATGAAAATAGAAATCAACCACAAGAAAAAATCTGGAAAGAATACAAATACATGCAAGTTAAATAACATATTAAACAGTGAATGGGTAAATCAAGAAATCAAAGAAGAAATCAAAAAGTACATGGAAAAGAACAAAAATGAAAACACAATGATCCAAAACCTTTAGAATACAGCAAAAGCAGTTCTAAGGGTGGAGTATGTAGCAATACAGGCCTATCTTAAGAAACAAGAAAAATCTCAAATAAACAACCTAACCTTACACCTAATGAAGGTAGAAAAAGGAGAACAAATGAAACTCCAAACCAGCAGAAGAAAGGAAATAATAAAGATTAGAACAGGAATAAATGATACAAACTAAAAAACAAACAAACAACAACAACAGCAGATCAATGAAACCAGGATCTGGTTCTTTGAAAAGACCCACAAAATTGATAAACCTCTAGCCAGACTCATTTAAAAAAAAAGACTCAAATAGACAAAATCGCAAATGACAGGAGAAATAACAACCAACACCACAGAAATACAATTGTAAGACAATACTATGAAAAGCAATATAATTGTAAGAGAATATTATAAAAAGCTATATGCCAACACATTAGGCAACCCAGAAACATGGATAAATTCCTAGAAAAATATAAACTACCAAAACTGAAATAGGAAGAAGTAGAAAACTTGAACAGAAGAATAACCAGGAAGGAGATCAAATCAGTAATCAAAAAACTTTCAACAAACAAAAGCCCAGGGCCAGATGGTTTCACAGGCAAATTCCACCAAACATTGAAAGAAGAGTTAATATTCTTCTCAAACAATTCCAGAAAAATAGAAAATGAAAGAAAACTTCCAAATTCATTCTATGAGGCCAGCATTACCCTGATACCAAAATCAGATAAAGACTCCACTAAAAAAGAGAAATACATGCCAATATCACAGAAGAAAATGGATGGAGAAATTCCTCAATAAAATACTAGCAAATTGAATCTAACAGTATATTTAAAATCATTCACCACAATCAAGTGGGATTTATTCCTGGGCTGCAAGGGTGGTCCAATATTTACAAAGCAATCAACATCGGTAAGAGAAAGGATAAAAACCTTTTGATCATTTCAATGGACACAAAAAAAGCATTTGATAAAGTACAACATCCATTTATGATAAAAGCTCTCAACAAAGTAGGGATAGAGGGAACAAACCTCAATATAATAAAGGCCATATATGAAAAACCCACAGTGAATATCATACTCAATGGGGGAAAACTAAGAACTTTCACTTCAAGGTGAAGGACTAGACAAGGATGTCCACTCTCACTACCTTTATTCAACATAGTACTGGAAGTCCTAGCTACAGCAATTAACAACAAAAAGAAATAAAAGGCATCCAAATTGGTAAAGAAGAAAACTTTCACTATTTGCAGATGGCATGATACTACATACAGAAAACCTGAAAGACTCCACCAAAAACTACTAAAACTGAAAAAAAAAAGAATGTGAGGTTATAAAACCTATATAGGATATAAAATCAATGTACAAAAATCTGTTGCATTTCTATAATAAGAAACCTGCAAAAAGAGAAATTAAGGAACCAATCCCATTTACAATTGCACTTTAAATAATTAGATACCTAGGAATCAACCTAACCAAAGAGGTGAAAGCCCTATACTCTAAAAACTATAGAACATTGATGAAAGAAAGTGAAGATGACACAAAGAAATAGAAAGACATTCCATGCTCATGGATTAGAAGAATAAATTTTGTTAAAATATACTACCTAAGGCAATCTACACATTTAATGCAATCCCTATCAAAATACCAGCAACACTTTTCACAGAACTAGAACAAACAATCCTAAAATTTCTATGGGACCACAAAAGACCCTGACTAGACAAACAATTTTGAAAAAGAAAAGCAAAGGTGGAGGCATCACCATTCTAGACTTCCAGTTATATTACAAAGCAGGAGCAATCAAAACAGTATGGCACTAGCAAAAAATAGATACATAGAGCCATAGAACAAAATGCAAAATCAGAAATAAACCCACAAAAATATGGTCAATTAATCTTGAACAAAGCAGGAAAGAATATCCAATGGGACAAAGTCTCTTCTACAAATGGTGTTGAGAAAACTGGACAGTGACATGCAAAAGAACAAACCTGAGTCATTTTCTTACACCATACACAATAATAAACTCAAAATGGATCAAGGACTTGAATGTGAGACCTGAAACCATAAAAATCCCTAAAGAGAACAAAGGCAGAAATGTCTCTGATATTACTCATAAGAACATTTTTCTAGATATGTCTCTGAGACAAACTAAATAAAAGCAAAAATAAACTATTGGGACTATTTCAAAATAAAATGTTTCTGCAAAGCAAAGGAAATGATCAACAAACTATAAGGTAACCTACAGAAGATAGGGAGAGGATATTTGTAAATGATGTATCTGATAAAATGTTAGTATCCAAAATATATAAAGAACTTATAAAAAACAAATAAACCAATTAAAAATAATAATCCAATTAAAAAATGGGCAGAAGACTTGTACAGACATTTCTCTGAAGAAGACATCCAGATGGCCAACAGACACATGAAAAGATATTATACATCACTCATTATCAAGGAAATGTAAATCAAAACCACAGTGAGATATCACCTCACATCTGTCAGAATGGCTAAAATCAAAAACACAAGAAACAAGTTTGGGTGAGAATGTGGAGAAAAGGAAACCTGGTGCACTATTAGTGGGAATGTAAACTGGTGCAGTCACTGAGGAAAACAGTATAAAGCTTCCTCAAAAAGTTTAAAATAGAACTACCCTATGATCCATTAATTGCACTACTGAGTATTTACCCAAAAAATACAAAACACTAACTCAAAGGGATACATGCACCCTTATGTTTATAGCAGCATTATTTACAATATACAAATTATGGAAGCAGGCCAAGTGTCTATCAATTGATGAATGGATAAAGATGATGTGGTATATATATATACAATGGAATATTATTTAGCCATAAAAAACAAAATCTTGCCATTTGCCATGACATGGATGGAATTACAGAGTATCATGCTAAGCGAAATAAGTCAGTCAGAGAAAGACAAATACCATATGATTTCACTTGTATGTGGAATTTAAGAAACAAACGAGCAAAGATAAAAAAAAGAGAGAGAGAGAGACAGAAACAGAGACAAACTAAGAAGCAAACTCTTAACTATAGAGAACAAACTGATGATTACCAGAGGTGAGGTGTATGGGAGGGATGGGTGAAATAGGTGGTGGGGATTAAGAGTGTACTTGTCGTGATGGGCACTAAGTGATATGTGGAATTGTTGAATCACTGTATTGTACACCTGAAACAATATAATGCTGTATGTTAGCTATACTGAATGCAAAATTTATGACAAATTAATTAATTTCAAGGAAACATTTTTTTTTAAATCTCAACTAAATATCCTCATATCTTAAAAATTAATTATTAAACACCTTTCCAGAGAGAGAAGTCTAAGTCCATATGGCTTCACTGATGAATTCCTATCAAATAATTTGTGAAGAATTAATATCAATTTTCCAAATCACTTTCAGGAAATTTTAGGAGGCTAATATCACCCTGATAATGAAACCAGTCAAAATAATTACAAGAGAAAACAACTAAAGACCAATGTCCTTCATAAATATAGAGGCAAATATTAGGGAAGAAATATCCAGCAACAAGTAGGGCAATACACGAAAAGGATTATTCATCATGTCCAAATGTGGCTCATCCCAGGAAAACAAGTTATTTAAACAATTGAAGATCAATAAAATGTATTTCAACATATCAACTGAAAAAAGTAAAAACAACAATAACAACACATAATCATCTTGATACATAATGAAATCTTTTTTTTAAAATTTTATTTATTCATTTGAGACACAGAGATACAGAGAGAGAGAGAGCATGAGCAGGGGGGGAGACAGAGGGAGAGAGAGAAGCAGGATCCCCGCTGAGCCAGGAGCCCGACGTGGGGCTCGATCCCAGGACCCCAGAATCATGACCTGAGCCGAAGGCAGATGCTTAACCATCTGAGCCACCCAGGCGCCCCGATACATAATGAAATCTATTCATGACAGAAACTTGGACAAAGAATAAAAAAAGAACTTCCTCAATCTGAGTAAAAGCCTCTATGAAAATCTTTCAGCTAATATATTTAATGGTGAAGGATTAAAGATTTGCTCTTAAATTAGAAGCAAGAAAAATAGCCACTCATTCCATTTCTATCTAACATTGTATTAAAGGTCCTAAACACTGTAGTAAGGCAAAAAATAGGAATTGGAAAAAAATATGAAGATTGAAAAAAATGTAAAACTGTATATACAATATATGATTGTACAAGTATAAAATTCTAATAAAGCTAAATTAAAATTCCAGAATTAATTTAGCAAAACTGTAGGAAACAACCTCAATGTAATCAATAAGATTTCTGTATACTTGCTACAAACAATTGGAAATTTTATAGTCTTATATATAAAGAGGTGCAATTGGAAAGAATAGTATATGCCAATCTATTTATACCTAATAATTTCCCCAAAGAAAACAATTGAGGAAACACTGCACTTTGAAGATTTCTAACAGTGATGAGAATAAGTCAGGCATCTCAACAAAGTAAACTACTTTCAAAATTGAACAAAGAATGTTTGACAATATTTAAGAGGAAGTGGAGGGTCCAAAAAGCTATTAATAGTTCAGGTCTTCCAGCCCTTCCTATCATTTCCTCACCATCATAACCATTATTATCATTGTAATCAGTATCACAAATAACATATCATTATTGTAAAAACTATAATGCAGTCAAAGATAAATAAATAAATATTTAATAGGCAGTGTTCAACATTATTAAGAAGTATATACACTGTCATCTATCTATACTTAGATTAACCAGAAAAATGAAAATAAAACAAAAACAAAACAAAAAAAATGAATTTAATTGTAGGAAATTTATTTGGGACATGATACTAGGAAACAGGATTAAAGGAGTAGGAATACAAAAAGAGAGAATGAGGAAAAGTCAACATAAGTGTGTTTTATTGAGATGACAATTATGGCTCCATTCTGCTGGGACCACAGAGAAGTACAGAATATTTAATGGAATTGTCCTTAGATGGTCAGGAAGCTGGTGTTCCAATAAAGTGGTTGAAGCCTGCCCCTGTGAAGAGGTCATTACCTTTATTTTAAGGCCCCTTTTATATATTTTGCCTAAGGAAGAAGCTGATTGACATTAGTGAATTTTAAAATGTTGACCTGGTCATTGAGTACTTCTTGTGGGACTTGAACTTAAGATAGATATAAAAATCTGCATACTTTGTGCCCATCTAAATCAATTCACATGCTTCTTCCACCTAACATATTGAAAGTAGCTATTATTGAAATAAGACAAGGTTCTTTTTCCTCTCCAGCCAGTTTTAGGGAACTCCCATGTAGCCATTGATGTGAAGCGATTGAGAAATATTGGTGCAAAAGATATAGGTGACATGGAGCTCTGGGATCCCTGTTCATATTATTTACTTACACTGTCTGGATATTTTTAGTTAGCTACCAGATATGTCATATTGGTCATTAGGTAGATTAATAGGCCCGCTTGACCTTATAATTCTAGAGATCTGAATATACCAAATTAAGATGAAAATAATCAATTTTAGTAACATTGTCACTATTTCCTGGATGCATGCTCAACTCTACAAGTGTGCAGTAGCCCACCAAGAGCTTCAAAGAACTCTAGGGACCTGCACTACAAATTTCTTATATTTGTCAGAAATTCCACATGTAACCTAATCTATCAGGAATAGCTGTACTTTTATTGTATCTTAATGATCATAAGTGCCAAAGAACGAACATGTTGCATCACAGCATGGACCTGTAGCACCCTCTCTCTATATCATCTCCTGCTAAAGGCATCCCTGTTGTCGCCAAATCATAAATTGTTCCAGGTCCATAATTATTTAAAAAGCCTTGCTTTCTATAGCCCCTTCTTTTTTGTTGTAGTTTCAAATTTATATTCAAATTCTAGTCAGTTAACATATAGTGTATTGATTTTAGGAGTAAAACTTAGTGATCCATCACTTACATATAATGTCCAGTGCTCAACACAACAAGTGCCCTCCTTAATACCCATTACCCATTTAACCCATCCCCCATCAACCTCCCTTCCAGCAACCTCAGTTTGTTTTCTCTATAGTTAAGAGTATGTTTTATGCTTTGCCTCCTTTTGTTCCCTGTTCATCTGTTTTATTTCTTAAATTCCACATATGAGTGAAATCATATGATTTTTGTCTTTCTCTGATTTATTTCTTTTAGCATAATACACTCTAGCTCCTTCCATGTCATTGCAAATGGCAAGATTTCATTCTTCTTGATGGCTGAGTAATATTCCATTGTATATATATACATATATATGTATACACACACACACACATATCCTCTTCTTTATCCATTCATCAGTTGATGGACAGTTGGGTTTTTCCATAATTTGGCTATTGTTGATAATGCTGTTCTATAGCCCCTTCTGAGATAACTATTTTCATATGAGTCTCTGCCAAATCAGAGCCTGAGATAAAAATTTGATTGCAAGTATTCTTAAGAAATGATTGTGGAAGCAGAAGTGAAGGAATGGAGAGAATGTGATGTTATCAACTTTGTTGCTGTAGGCAATGGGGCTTGATTTTCTAAGACATATGAGAAGCAGAAAATGGCTGTGAGAAATGTCATTCAGAAAGGCTAAAGGCTAGCTCTAGTAATTGAGTGGATGATGGTTTCCCTAAACCCCCTATTTGGTCCTAGTTCTATGAAATCTCACTGTTGTACTCTAAGAATAATGATGATAACATCAAATTCACTAGGTCTTTGAGGCATGTCAAGGATACTGCAGAAAGGCCTTCTCTAGTAACAGAAAAAGCTGAATAACAGCACCTCTGAAATCACTCCTGATTTGCCAAGACTTCAGGTTGAGAGGGCAAAATAAAATTCATGCAGACAAGACCAAACTAATAAATCATTCTTTTATAGTGTTCACAAGCCTGTATTTAGCTTATCAAATCATGCATTAGATTATAAAATCTGGCAAGTGACTTAATGATAAGTGTAGAAGTAGATAATATATGACAAAGCAAGTGTGGTATCAGATTACAAGGGACAGTGAGGTAGACATGCAGCATTGGGCATTGTTGGATGCAGCTTATATTTGACCATTAGTAATTATTTTAGCAGCCTAGACTTTTTAAAATTAATTGCACCAAACATTTTTATATAAACTAGGTATATAAAGCATATAAAAGTAGAGCATCTTACATTGCTTCTGGGTTCATTATGCAGACAGTTCCTGAGCACTGGCATTTGTTAACATCATCATAAGCTACTCCCATACTAAGGCTCAGTAACTGAGCTATAATAACTGCAAGCGATTCCAGACTTATGGTTCTGGGGTGCTGGAAAAAAAGAACACACATGTACACACTCACATTCTAGAAGATGATTCATTTACCTGGAAAATAATGTAATTATTAAAAATAGTCACTCAATAAAATTGAATAGAGGCATCTAATATATTAACCACAGGTGTGCCATCCATATTGGTCTAACATGTTACAGGTACCATTAACAATATAAGAAAAGCATAAAAAGTGAGATCTGAAATTTTACCAAAATGTAAATGCATGGTTCACTTGGTGGCATCAGGGCAAGAAAAATATTGCCCCAATAACTTGTTAATTATATATAACAATTGTTATAGTCATATTTGTACTCACAAAGGAAAATCTTTAGACACACATATACACACATACAGTGTCAAATTATTAACAGGTTATGTTCATTTATAATTTAATTACTTTGGGATATTTTATGTAAATCTTCCATACATTTAAAAAAATCATAAATTAACCCATTGAATTAAGCTAAATAATGACTGAAATTAAAAATGCTGACTTACCATGGTTGTTTAAACTTCATTTTCAAAACTAAAGTACCTTTATAATTTTTCTTTTTGCAAATATAGGATACTTATTATAGCACACTTTAACCATACTAAAACATACACAGTTTAAGAAAAATCCAAAAATCACACTATCCCCTCATATAGATCTAATAGCATTTTGTTGAATATACTTCAAGATTGGTTTCTAGGAATATATTTTGGTATCTTCTGTTTGCCTCTCAATCAACCCTGCAGCTCTCTAACCCAGAAGGTAACACCAGTAGATTATATTAAAGGGTTCCTTTACCCTCTGCTTTTAACTTGATTTGGTCTAAAGAGAGGAACAGGCTAAGAAAAGAGAAGGGTATTTATTACCATCACTGCCAGGGTACCTATAACTGTCTGAATCCTTGAGTGGAGGCCTCTACCTTCTGTCTGTGACCCTAGTAAAATGACATTGTCCTTTCCTTCAAGTCTGAGTGACAATTGAATTTTTTTTTATTACTATCCCTAAAGTATGGCAAAATTCCTATATCTTGCATACATATTAACAAATGGTCCCTTTATCAAATTACCACAGTTTAATGTACCACCCATTCTCAGAGAGAGAAAGGGAGAGGGAGGAAGAGTAGGAAAGAAATTGAAGGATTCTGAGGATTCTACTAAATTTCAAGAATTTAAATAACTGGATATTATAAATAATAATATAATAGTGTGTTATATTATTACTGTAGTTATTTATAAATTTTCTTTTTGCAGGATAATGTAGAAAAGGACTAGCAGTTATTCAATCAATATATCTCTACAATCACATCTTTTTTTCTTTTCTGTTATTATGTTATGTTAATCAACATACATTACATCATTAGTTTTTATTTTTATTTTTTTAATTTTTTATTGTTATGTTAATCATCATACATTACATCATTAATTTTAGATGTAGTGTTCCATGATTCATTGTTTGTGTATAACACCCAGTGCTCCATTCAATACATGCCTTCCTTAATACCCATCACCAGGCTAACCCATCCCCCCACACCCCTCCCTCTAGAACCCTCAGTTTGATTCACAGAGCCCATAGTCTCTCATGTTTCCTCTCCCCATCTGATTCCCCACCCTTCATTTTTCCCTTCCTGCTATCGTTTTTTTTTTTTTAACATATAATGTATTATTTGTTTCAGAGGTACAGGTCTGTGATTCAACAGTCTTACACAATTCACAGCACTCACCATAGCACATACCCTCCCCAATGTCTATCACCCGGCCACCCCATCCCTCCCAACACCCCCCCAATCCAGCAACCCTCAGTTTGTTTCTTGAGATTAAGAATTCCTCATATCAGTGAGGTCATATGATACATGTCTTTCTCTGACTGACTGATTTCGCTCAGCATAATACCCTCCAGTTCCATCCACGTCATTGTAAATGACAAGATTTCATTCCTTTTGATGGCTGCATAATATTCCATTGTTTATATATATACCACATCTTCTTTATCTATTCATCTGTCAATGGACATCTTGGCTCTTTCCATAGTTTAGCTATTGTGGACATTGCTGCCATAAACATCAGGGTGCACATACCCCTTCGGATGCCTAAATTTGTATCTTGGGGGTATATACCCAGAAGTGCAATTGCTGGGTCATAGGGTAGCTCTATTTTCAACTATGTTTTTAAGGAACCTCCATGCTGTTTTCCAGAGTGGTTGCACCAGCTTGCATTTCCCACCAACAGTGTACGAGAGTTCCCCTTTCTCCGCATCCCTGCCGACATCTGTCATTTCCTGACTTGTTATTTTTAGCCATTCTGACTGGTGTGAGGTGATATCTCACTGAGGTTTTGATTTGGATTTCCCTGATGCCAAGCAATGTCGAGCACTTTCTCATGTGTCTGTTGGCCATTTGGATGTCTTCTTTGGAAAAATGTCTGTTCATGTCTTCTGCCTATATCTTGATTGGATCATTTGTTCTTTGGGTGTTGAGTTTCATAAGTTCTTTATAGATTTTGGATACTAGCCCTTTATCTGATATGTCATTTGCAAATATCTTCTCCCATTCTGTAGGTTGTCTTCTGGTTTTGT